>NC_090232.1:30812854-30992854 GCF_024489055.1 Chanodichthys erythropterus
TAAAAAATAATATAAAAATTAAATAAAAATGACAAAAACAGACAAAAAAATGCCAAACTAAACTGAAAAAAATATAAAAATAAAAACTAATTCAAAATATAAATGCAAACAATAGTATATCAATGGTAATAATTCTCACTAAACATTCATCTTTAAAAAATATTAATATTATACATTTTTAGCATTAATATTTTATGGGAATTAATTTAGACAGCAAACATCATAATGTACAATAACATATAAAAAAATACTTTATGTACATCATAATGTAAATAAAGTAATAAAAATTTAAATGTATATTATGATGTTGTGAATTCTAAATTAAGCATTTAAAAAGACTAGAAAAAAATATAAATAAATTTGAAAATCATTCATCAGCCATAACATCAGAATTTTAATATCAGTGCATCACTAGTAAGCCTACACTTTTTTAGTGAATTAAACCAAATTTATCATGAAGATTATGTTTTTGGTAGATTTTCTGAGGACTGTCATCAGCATGTTAGAACAACATCATGTTGCTATATTATCATGCTAATAATGAGCTTATGTAGGGCTGTGAAAGACTCGGCCCTCTGTTCAGAGGGATGAGCTGGATGTGGAGGGGGCCCTCTGACACCTGTCACCCTACAAGCCAAGCACAATTAAGGCTTCTCTTGGGGTTGGAGGGGGGGACTTGCCTGGAAGTCATGCAGCTCCTGGTGCAATGGGGAAGCGTTTGAAGATCATTAGTGTTACAGACCCTGTCTTCATGGCCCTGACAAACCTACTGAATACTGTGCTTTGATCAGGCCCAGGCATTTTTGTCAATAGCAAGGGTACAGTGCATATATTAGAAAGTTACTCACACAAAGTCAGCAGGTAAAGTGTCACGTTTAATAAGAGTCCATGCATTGTACTGATTGGAGCTAATTAGCATCATTTCTGTTTGGACATCCTGGGCAATGAACAAACTCGTGCGTCATTGAGCATCAATGCATGAACTCATCAATTACCTGCTTAACCAACACAACACGAACTCAAGGAACATTGTCCATTTATTGACTCCAATGTCCACATATGTTTTCTTTTTTCAATAATTGTGAAGTAAACTGCATTTGAAATAAAAGCTTACGATCAATCATTTTTAATTAATATCAAAGCTTTTATATGACCTAACATCTACCAAATCATGTTCATCGAGGTTGACCCTACCGGTGAGTGTGCTAAATTATAAAACACGTTGTTAAAGTTCTGAGGAGTATTTATCTTATGAGAACCTACTCTATGTACCAACAATGAAACAAGCTCAGTGCATTTTCTGGATAGTTCTGCTCACCTAACTGACATAGTAATAAATGTTTCATTTTCAGAGAAGTGGGATGGGAGGGAAACTGTCAGAATACACACTGTTCTGTGATGTTTCAATGACTAAGAAACCAAGCACTTTGTTACAAAGATGAGACTCATCACAAATAATGAGATGTGAGGGAGAAATACCGCCAATATAATGGAGATACCACCATCAGCAACTAAAGATGTCTGATAATCATAGTTTGTGCTTCAAAATATTGGGTACTCCCTCATCTTGATCTCCATTATGCAGGTTAGATGTCAGAAACATGAACAGTTGCTGTAGCATGTTTTCATTTACACATTCAATGTGTTAGAAGTGCTAGAAACAGCTAGACATCACCTAAAAAAACAGTCAGAATCTCAGGAAATTCTCAGATACCATAACATAAGTTACTTCTCCAGATCATGTCACACAAATACAGGCATGTTGCACCTCAAGTGTAACTTTAAATAGTGTGTTTGGCAGGCGATTGGATGAAGGGGGAAGTGATAATTATGGCTGATGAGCGGGAGGCTGCATGCAGTGACAGTGTGACAAGCGAGAGCTCTTTAATTTGTTGGATCAGATAGTGACACGCTCCATCAGAGGATGGGGAAAACCTTTTCATTTGTGAGAAAGAAAGGCGGAAAGGGGGTCAATTAGCATCAACCATTAGACAACCCATGACATGCTATATATTATTACCTGGTACAGTCAGATTAATGAGAGAGGAAGAGAGAATTTTCAACTGTGTTGGATTGAATTCAGAAGCTGTACAGTCCATGAGCAATCATAAGGAAAACAGCTGACATACCTGCACATTTCACACAGGCAGCAAATGGTGTGCTTTTGAAGGCATCATGATAGCAGATATACATACATTTGTGTATTATCGGTGTATTACATATATATATATATATATATATATATATATATATATATATATATATATATATATATATATATATATATATATATATACAGTATACACTGATCAGGCATAACATTATGACCACCTTCCTAATATTGTGTTGGTCCCCATTTTGCTGCCAAGACAGCCCTGACCCATCGAGGCATGGAGTCCTGTAAGTTGCGAGGCGGAGCCTCCATGGATTGGACTTGTTTGTTCAGCACATCCCACAGATACGCAATTGGATTGAGATCTGGGGAATTTAGAAGCCAAAACAACTCCTCAAACTTGTTGTTGTGCTCCTTAGACCATTCCTGAACCATTTTTTCTTTGTGGCAGGGTGCATTATCCTGCTGAAAGAGGCTACAGCCACCAGGGAATACCGTTTCAAGTGTGTACATGGTCTGCAACAATGCTTGGGTAGGTGGTATGTGTCAAGGTAACCTCCGCCGGCACACGCATCCGGCCAACCACGTGATGTAAACGAAAACGCGATTCATCAGACCAGGCCACCTTCTTCCAATGCTCTGTGGTCCAGTTCTGATGCTCACGTACCCACTGTTGGTGGTTTCAGCGGTGGACAGGGGTCAGCATGGGCACCCTGACTGGTCTGCGGCTATGCGGCCCCATACACAAACTGTGTATTCTGACACCTTTCTGTCAGAACCAGCATTAACTTCTTGAGCAATTTGAGTTACAGTAGCTCATCTGTTGGATTGGACCACACAGACCAGCCTTCGCTCTCCACCTACATCAATGAGCCTTGGCCGCTATTGACCCTGTTGCCGGTTCACCACTGTTCCTTTCTTGGACCACTTTTGATAGATACTGACCACTGCAGACCGGGAACACCCCACAAGAGCTGCAGTTTTGGAAATGATCTGACCCAGTCATCTAGCCATCACAATTTGGCCCTTGTCAAACTCTCTCAAATCCTTACGCTTGCCCATTTTTCCTGCTTCTAACACATCAATTTTGAGAAATGTTGACTTGCTGCCTAATATATAAAAAGCTTGAGTTTACATAATATATGTGTGTGTGTGTTATTTATAATTACACACACATAAATGTATATATTTAAGAAATATATATACATTTTCTGTTAAATATACATGTGTATGTATTTATATATACATCATAAATATACACAATACACACATATATTATGTATTTTGGATGTGATAAATTGCGATTAATCGTTTGACAGCACTAAACATATAAATTGCAATTAACTCTGGGAATAGTTAAAATAAACTACAAACTTTTTTTAAGAATACATAAGTTACATATATGGATCTTATCCTTTTATTTATTTATTATGGTATATGGTGGCTTGAACTCCTAGATTTACAATTAAATAATGAATAATGCCAAAAGGGAAGTTGATATTTTTCATTTCATCCAGTGAGACCAATACAAAGCCATGATTCTTTACCAGTGCCTTATTTGATGCAATGACAGGTGCAGTGAACCCCTCTACAGTATATTGATTTGGAGGACCTAGAGGTATGTGACATCATTATGAGGATTGACCTTCTCCTGCTCTGCCCTGAAGTCTTAGAGTAGATGAACATTACTGAGATCGAGACTCTGGCTTTGCTACTAGGCTGGTAGTTACTGGTGTCATGGAAACATTTTTTTGGCATGTAGTCTGCTTAGACGACGTCCTGTCTCTCAAAATCAAACTGCCTAGTTTTATTTACATTTGAAGACTTAATATATCTTTCTCAGAGCCTCCAGTTTGTGTGGTAATGCATTACCATTGCCTCTTCCGTTTGAAATATTAAAATCTGTGGGAAAAAGGACAGAGGGAGGTCTAATGTTGCTTATTTGGAGCTAATTACTAAGGCCGTGTCCTTTTTTGCATCCACTGGTTCCTGGTGAGTGTCGACAGCATATTGACAAAAGGTTGCTGTGTATTAAACTCCTGCTACTGAGAACAGGGAAGAAAAATAGAATTTTCTCTCTTTCTTACTCTCTCACACACACAAAAACACATTTTCTGTCTTCTCCTCACACACACACACACACACATATTCTTGATTCCCATCTCTCTCTAAATATCCCGCACACTCCCACATGCATGGCGCATTCGCAATCTTTCTTTTTACTCTTCATCTCTCCTTTACTTTATCTCGAGCTTTCTCTTTCCCTCTCACATTCCGGTGATGCATCCTTTGTCCCTGTGTTCTTAGAGCAAGCTGCAGTGACTGTGTTGGTGGCACAAAGGAGCGGTGGGTATTAAAACAGCTGTCTCTGGTGGTCCGGATGTAATTGGGATTGTTAACGTGCTCAGCTCCTGAGGGATGCTCATGAGAATGTCTTTGCGTAAAGCACACAAGCTCCACAGCGGCATACCTTGATTTTGATGTACGTCAAAAAAAGCAAACAAGTCACCTGAGCTACTGTACATCAAGTCTGGCTGTTATTTTTTTCCCCTCCTTCTTTTTTATCCTCCTGTTTTGGGTTGTTGCTACTGGTGCACTGTTATTTATATGTAAAAGAAAATGTCTATGAAGCTCAATTTTAGTCAGAATTCCTATGAGATCACCCTTTCTTAGTGGGGAAAATAAAAGTGTATTCATGAGGATGCGGACACGGCTTTTGAAGGAGGAGAAAAATCTTTGCAAACCTAGCTGCTAAAAGCACCTGTCTGGTAATACAAATTGAAGCACAATTTCATCAAATAGACACAGAAAGAGACAGAGGCAGAGACAGAGGCAGAGAGAGAGAGAGAGAGAGAGAGAGAGAGAGAGAGAGAGAGAGAGAGAGAGAGGAAAAATAGACAGAGGAACGGGGTTGAAGAAATTCCTAAAAAAGGTGATATGTCATTTTTAATGTTAAAAGGCTAAACGTCAATGAGTATGAATCGACTTATTATTTGTAGATTGCGTACAGAGGGCGCACTGCACGTGCACGTGCAAACGTCACATATGTGGCTACTGGTACTGGAGTGATTGTTTTCAGTGGACGGTTGCATAAACTGCTTATTCTTACAAGTTATTCATCTCATTATTTTTTTTTTCTTCTTCTTCAAGACTGGTCCTTTTTTTTTTTTTTTAAAGTCAGTTAGATAAAAAGTAGATTGGTCTAATTTGAATCCGAAAAGTAAGAGTGATTAGCTCTAATTAATTACTAATTGGTCCGACTAGTTCAGTCTTAAATGTGTTTATGCAACTGGCCCCAGATTCCTTTTAACCTGATGTATTAAAGCTGAGCACTTAAATACCCTGATAAATACGCTACAGTGAGCAAAAACTACTCCTCAAACTCAATCGCCTCAGAGCGGAGCCCAATTGATTTATTTGACGTTAGATATACTTTTGTGTGCTTCATTGTGAATGAAAATTTCATTTGCCGATTTAGGGGTGGTGAAATATAAATGATTTCGTTAAAGTTTCATCATAAATCAGTCTTTGGGTATATACAAGGAGACATTGATTGGGCCTTGAAGTCTCCTGAGCAGGCGCGCCAGGGGTGGCCCTCCCTTTGGAGAGGTACTGTACCTCTCAAAAAAAAAAACAAAAAAAAAAAAACGCGTGGCTCCTGCACCATCCTCAAAAATATTGTCATTGCCATGGGACAAATTTCACGTTGACACACATACTGTACATAAAAATCCGTGACAGTTTTTTTTAATGCATTTTTATGCATTTCGCCATTTTACATTGTCGGTTGATATAGTATTAATTCTAGTCTGAGGAACAACTTAAGTCATTGTCATACAAGTTATTTCTTGTTATAGCCAACGTGTAGGCGTGCATTTGCCCCAACAACACAGACATGATGCAGCGCTTGCTTTAATTTAATTTCCAAATTAGTATACATTTGATGACAAACAACCCTTTGAGACATTGATAAAGATTCATACTGCCATATTTAGTATATAGGCTACACTTACGTGAATATGTCACAGAATCTCCACAGAATAATGCATTTGCGTAATTAGGTATTTTAATGTTAATGACAGATGTTAACTCATTATTGTTATAACTATAAATTGTCATTACCGTTTAGAAAAATGTTGAATGCAGGAATAAGAAATAACAATTAAATGCATTTAAAGTTCAAATTGGGATCTCGCGTTATGTGCACTTTTACATGCGAGGCTAGTCGGTCTATGATGCATCAATTACCCCATCCAGTGGACTCGAATAGATTAAACAAATTAGACTTGCCTTGTTAATTAGAACATGATTAAAGGTTTTTAATTAAATCACTGATGAAGTAGTCTAATTAGAACGAAGATATGATAATAGCCCGCTGCGACGAGTATATAATTGTATTGGGTTTGCAATTAAATCCTAAAGAGTTGTAAAAAATCCGCTTTTCAGTGTCATTAATGAAATACTTCACATAGTGTATAGCCTGTTCTGTTGAGACATCAAATTCATAATACACGCTCAATGGCTTTCCTATTTATTATTTCAATAACCGGGAAAACTAATAAATTCGTCAACAGTATGTTTTCCAAATAAAATCAAAGCAGGTTAATTAGTGAATGGTTCTCGAACAAATATACAAATGAAATTTAAATTCAATATTTCTAAATCCGACTGGACATAATTTGTTTAATGCGTGTCGGTATATCAAATTATCTCGCTATAATAGAATGATAGTCGTGCGTTTTACTTTGATTTATTTCGCCCAACAGGGACAGCAGATGATGGGGCTGTCTGTGGTGATTTCTTCATATTCATCCACGTTTCTCTGAGATCAAAGCGGGTTTTTTTTTTTTATTATTATCATTATTATTATTATAGTGAAAGTTCAGTATTGTACAAAAAATGACACGTAGCTAATAGGCTATAATAAACGAACAACGTGCATTTTGTCGAGAAAATTCTAAATACGCTTTCTTAGTATTATCGTGTAACACGGACATTGAAATAGAAAATGTTTAATGTTCGAATACAATTCTGCGTTGACTTTTATTCCTTTTTACCATTGTGGTTTCCTCAATAACTTTATACAATACCAGCTGCAGTCATTGCAACTGCCCATGCGCAGAGTCCCCAGTGGCGCTGTGGCTAATGAAGAATAATAAATCATGAAAGGTTTTTCAGGTACAGCCGAGAGAGTGTGTAAGAGGAGAGGGAGTGAGAGAATGGGCGAGCAAGAGAGAGAGAGAGAGAGAGAGAGAGAGAGACGCAGCCTGCCCTTCGCCTTAGAGCACAGACAGATCGAGTCCCCGCAGCATTGAATGTAGTCGACTGTCACCTTTATCCCATAATCAAATTCAACAAGAACCGGGATAAAGGTTAACGAGCGATATTGTTTTTAGCAACGTCGTTTTGGAGATTTGCGCGAAGAGAAGAGAGAAGAAACTTTTTGCAGTCGTTTTAAAAGCGCGAGCAAAGACAAACTCACCAAAGACATCAGATTCCGCTGTGACAAATGTAAGATATTTTGTAAGGGCGGAGGAAAATTCTGTGGAGCGTTTCGATAAGAGTTGACGTGATCTTTGAAGGAGTTTACCGACAGGTTGCATGGCTTACTGGTGCTCGCGACACATCTCAAGCCACGGCACGCGACGGAGCGACCAAGAGAGCGCGTTCTCCGAGACCATTAGGCAGCACTAGATGAGCTGCTATCTAGAGACTTGGTGCATCATCCTCTTCACGTTCGTTGCAGCGCCAGAGACTTGAGACTTCCGCGCAGCGACTGGGCTTGAACTCCAGTCGAAGAAGAAGGCGGAGTCTTAACTTATTAAAAGGAACTCGCCAAGGCTCGGTCGCAAATATGATGATGATGTCTCTGAACAGCAAGCAGGCGTTCGCCATGCCCCACACCAGTTTGGCCGAGGCCAAATACTCCAGCTTGCATTCTTCTTCGTCCTCCTCCACTTTGACTTCCAACGCGCCCTCGTCCTCGTGCTCGTCGTCCAGACACAGCAGCACGATCAGCAGCAGCGGCGGCGGCAGCTCGGAGGCGATGCGCCGAGCATGTCTCCCAACCCCACCGGTACGTATTCTGCATAATCACCGCTTAAAGGCACATTTTGACAGCCCACTTTTTCTGCTTGATGTTTTTTTCATGTCTGCACAGCAAATCACCCAACACCTCCATTTTCCCTCCCAACTTATGTATTCAGCCGGGTTTGCCTTTCGTATTAATTTTTATGACCTGGGATGTTGCATGTGTCTTGTTTTGTGTGTTCTTTTTTAGGATTTCTTTTTTTACATGCTGGAAATGTTTTAAAAGCACGGAGTGGAGCGCGAATTCCCTGCTGACAGTTATGTGTGCATTCTATTTGCAATTGCAGAGCAATATATTCGGCGGATTGGATGAGAGTTTGTTGGCCCGCGCGGAAGCTCTGGCGGCGGTGGATATAGTCTCGCAGACCAAAAGCCATCATCACCCTCCTCATCACAGCCCCTTCAAGCCGGACGCAACCTACCACACCATGAACACGCTTCCGTGCACCTCCTCGTCTTCCTCGTCGTCGTCCGTGCCCATCTCGCACCCGTCAGCTCTCGCGAGCCATCACCACCACCACCATCATCACCACCATCACCAGCCGCACCAGGCTCTGGAGGGCGACCTGCTGGACCACATCACCCCGGGACTGGCACTTGCTGGAGCCATGGCCGGGCCAGACGGCTCGGTGGTCTCCACGCCTGCGCACCCTGCCCACATGGCAGGCATGAACCACATGCACCAAGCTGCCATCAACATGGCTCACGCCCATGGGCTGCCATCCCACATGGGCTGCATGAGCGACGTGGATGCAGATCCCAGGGACTTGGAGGCATTCGCTGAGCGCTTTAAACAGCGTCGGATCAAACTCGGCGTGACCCAAGCGGATGTAGGGTCAGCGCTGGCCAACCTGAAGATTCCTGGCGTAGGCTCTTTAAGCCAGAGTACCATCTGCCGGTTTGAATCCCTCACGTTGTCCCACAACAACATGATCGCCCTGAAGCCCATCCTGCAAGCCTGGCTGGAGGAGGCTGAAAAGTCGCACCGGGAGAAACTGAACAAACCCGAGCTCTTCAACGGGGCCGAGAAGAAGAGGAAGCGGACCTCCATCGCGGCCCCCGAGAAAAGGTCCCTCGAAGCCTATTTTGCTATTCAGCCGCGTCCGTCCTCAGAGAAAATCGCAGCAATCGCAGAGAAGCTGGACCTCAAAAAGAACGTAGTGCGGGTTTGGTTTTGCAACCAGAGGCAGAAACAAAAACGCATGAAATACTCGGCCTGCGTCTAGCTCGAGAAGAACACCAACACGACGTGTCGAGAGACTCCTAAAAACTGTTTAGAGACGATTTGTAAAATATTTCTTATCTCACACCTTTTTCAATCATCAATAACTTGTGCATTGAACCAGAATTTCATGACATTCAAAAGAGACATTTGAAAATACCAAATCACTGTCACGTATTACGCAAGGGGGATGTGGAATCATTTAAAGGATCGTTTGACTGATCAAGTAAGACCATTCGTTTTTCCTCACTTATTCTAGCACACTTTCTATATGAGAGGAGCAAGACTCTTTAAGCCTCAATCAGACAGACTGCCTGAAGCTAAATAACACATTTTAGTCATTTACCAGAAAGGGTTCTGTATCGAGCTACACACAACACCAGTAAATTATAAACTGATCAACCCTAAGGGGGAAAAAAAAATCTTCAGGTCAAAAGGGTGACAGTGTCTTGTCAGTGTTTTTTATTTATTTATTTGAAATATTTTTTTCTCAGCATGTCACGCTTCAATCTGGTGTTACTTCAGGGTTCATTAGAAGAAGAAGAATTAAAAAAAAAAGTCCACGAACGATTCTGCAACATTATTAGATAATAACCAAAACAGCTCTTTGTAAATTATTGATTTAGCTGTTACATGCATAATTTTGTCTGTCGTCTTCTTAATTCCACTTCTGTGATTTTAATAATGAAAAACCTAGCCTACAAATAGGCAATGGGCGATGAGAATATCCATATATTTTTACTCGTGAAGGCATATGGATTTAGGACGTATACATTTGCTATAACTGACCACTTAGTTATTAAAACAGAACATACTGGATATACTGAACACGAGGTGAGGTTCAGTTGTTTTTAGTAATGGGGTTTGTTCAGCCAAATATCTGTTGCAATACGCCTGCGCTCTGGCTATGTTTCTTATGAACTATTTATCATGTGAGGTAATGTTTACTTCATTACATATTTATTGGGATTCCCTCCACGTTTTTGCTTGAGAAAATCATATTGAGACAACAAGGAAAACGTGGCCCTCTGCAAATGGGGAAATTGCTTGAAACAGGCCACTTTTATTTTCTTCTTTCGTTGTTTCGAGAAGGCACAATCGAGAGATACTATATGAGAACATTTTCTTTGAAATTATTTTCATGTATGTTATCTGCTTATTTATTTGTATAAATATACGCGTATAATTATGGAGTCGTTGCTTGTTAAATTCACCATGTTTAGTAATGTTTTCTTCATGAAAAAGATGAGTTTCATGGAAGCATTCACGTAAAATGTAAATATCTCATTTGGACATACACATAAAATATCCGTACAGGTATTTGCTGTATTGCTGTTTTAGCTGCGGTAACTGTAATGTCTGTTGCTTTAGGTTTAATTGTCGGATCAATTCATTAATTTATTACATCAATGTATATTTAAGTTACTATTTGATAATTGAATTGAACTATGTGTTTCATTAAAGAACTAAATTTTAACATTTTATGGAACGTTCTCAATGGGTTCATTTATATTCAAAGGCCTAAACAGAGTTTTCAAACGTTTTCATCATGGACATGTTATGTAAATGAATCTTATATCGCTTATTGTGTGGATTACACGTGTCTTTAACACCAAGTTGCATTTTTCTTATTTCTGTTGCATGACACAAATGGGCACTCAGATTAGTTTAGTATCTTACTGTTTGCTTAAAAAAGACACCTTGACATCTTGAGCTGTAGAGCTACGCTTGGTTTTTTTTCATGAACGACTTACTGCTGCTAGCATTCACAGCCCTTAGAAGCCTACCTGAGAGCAAATGCTAATATTCTATTAGAGTCTAATCATGAAGTCTATAGAGATCTGGGGAGGTCCCTCGAGCACAGCGCTGCCAGATGTCAGGCCGCCAGAAAAACACCTCGCCTGCCAACGTGCCGGGCTCCATTTAAATCCACAGTCGATGGTTCTCGTTCTTCTGCCGACATAGGCAGCCCTTTGAAGACTGACTCAGTTCACTGTTAGGCCGTATGAAAAAGAAAGAAGAAAAAAAATAAATAAATAAAAAAGAGACGGGAGTGTCATCTCAGCTGCGCCGCTCATGTCATGGCATTCTAGGCGAACCAATTGCTTTCAGCACCACGGACAGCCGCCTGAATAGAGGAGGTTTTGCCATTGATGTTTCCTGCCGATTTTCAAAGGGATTTAACAGATGACGAATGTAATTTGCATTCCGTTTTGTTCTTTTGAAAAACATGAACGTAATATATTTTAGCAAAATTGTATTTTTTTTATATTTCAGTTTTTTTAGCTACACTGTAAAAAAAATGTTTCACGATTTGTTGTGACAACATTCCTTATTTTGTCGAATCAACTTCAATAATTAATTTAGTTCAGATAACATAATATTTTGAGTTTTATGTTGATTAAACCAATCGCCCTCATTGTATTAACTCATTTTTTTTTTTTTTTCAATGAACTCAAAATTTTAAAGCAATGGGGTAACTTACTTCTTTAAATTCAACTATAACAATTATTATTATTATTATTATTATTATTATTATTATTATTATTTTTATTTTTTTTTACAGTGGGGAAAATACTCGGAAAATATTTAGTGGAATTAAAATTCGTAATTTTTTCAACTTCAAAACTTCGATAATGTTACGTAGACTATTGTAGAGTTCTTTTCCAAAACATTTGTTTGAATCCACAATTATTTTTATATTTTTAATTGTAAAGCCTTATAACAATCATATCAGTATTCAATTTATAATTTGGTGATTCATTTTTAGAAGCTCTCTGACTGAATAGACCCAAAAGTTCTCATCAATTCTAACCTGCTTCAAAGGAGGAAATCAGTTCTCCTAAACGAGCTGATCACTTAACACGATAATATGAACGAATTATTAAATTACACATGGAATTATGAAAATCAGATAATTACTAGCACTAAGTAAGTAATCATTAACTAGAGCTGTTAATTACAGTCGGTCATGGAGGGCTGTGCGTGGAGAGGCTCATCGGGAATGGAAATGAATCTCGTTGCTTGACACTTATGGACTAAACGGCCTATCCCAAGCGAGCTACTTTTTAACTTTCAGATAGGTGCGAAAAATATCGATCGGATTTTTTTTTTTTTTAAACCAAATCAGTGAAGGGGAAACAGAGAGGTAGACTAAAATATACCACCATTCAATACACACACGGGTGCGCTTAAAATTATATTTCCAAGAAAATTGAATGTGTCATTTTATTCTACCTTCCTTTAATAGACTGATCCAAGAGGGGGCACTGACCTGTTAGCGGTAGCGCATATGATTCTCATGCTTTAAAAACCATGGTGGTCACACTCAAAAACGAAAGGGCATCGCTGTTTTCCTTTGTTATAATTAGGTCTTCTGTTTTCTTTCTCTTTCCCCTGAACATTTCCCCCCTTTCATAGGGATAGTGATGAAATTTTAATGAAGCCAGGGACTGTCGGTGCTCCGCCTGGGGACTTACGAATAGAATATTTTAACTGTACATTTACCCCAAGTGTCTGCCATCAAAGCACGTTAAGACAAACCACAGGCCTCTGACGTGTTGGAGCCCCTTATTTAGCACTTGAACATTTATTGTATTGTCACTGATGTCCATTGCATTTTTTTTTTTTTTGTTCAAGGGCAGGAGATTATTGGTATAATTCTAAGAATCTCTTTCGTTCGTTCTGGGGCAAATATAAGGAATTACATTTTAAATTAAATAGTTTGGCTAAACGCCACACATTTTACACAGTTGTGTAATAATCGTAAAACACCTTCTACAAAACAAATCACAAGTAGTCTATATGAACGAATAAATTCGCCATGTCTTGAACTCTTCTCACACACACACACACACTCGTGCCAAAGGCGATATACAATTTTACGCATACTTGATTATGTGGGAAAACCAGTCATTTATAATTCTAAATCTAGAATTATTAAACCATATCAGACCTTTGTCATTAGACCGATGTCATCATATTTCCGTACAAATAATAATAATAATAAAAACATTACTAACTAGAAGCTACGATAAATAACAGTTATAGGGTCATTAACAAAAAAAAAAGTTTTAATTTTAGTACAGGTCTCTCTCGTCAAACAATATTTAACCTATCTGTTATCATAATTATTATCAATTTTGCTCTGAGAAAAAAAAAAAAAAAAAAAAAAAAAAAAACGAAAAACATTGTCAATTATTTCCAGACTTGCAGAAGTTAAGTTTTTACCCTTATGTTCACCTTTGTTCGTTATGGAGTGTATACAATTTAAAGAGATGCCCAAATAAATATTTAAGCACAAAATCTATTGGAACAAAGTATTGTATATATATATATATATATATATATATATAATATATATATATATATATATATATATATATATATATATATATATATATATAATATAGATTTTTGGAAAAAGAAAACATAAAAACATGAACAAGAGAGTACATTTTCTTTCCGTCGTTTCCTGAAGCGATTCATCGTACGGTAGCCTTCATACAATTTTCCAAGGCGACTAACGAAGAAATGCATACAACAATTGAACATGATTCTAACTTAAAGCAAAATCAGTTTACGCTGTAAGTACAGATCGTGGCATATACTGTTGAAATTCGTGTCTTCAAAAGAGGCCTATGGTGATTAAATATTAAAGAGCCTAGGATGAGCCTGTATGTTTCTCGCCCAGTTCTGGGTTTCTTCCTGCACGCCATGAAATTCATTTAGGCTTTAACGCACAGCACGTTGCGTTCTCTTATTCTCAGACGCTGTTGCGCCGTTCCAAATGAGCAAGTCGCAGTTAGATCGCGCATTTGGCAATAATGAGAAGGTGGTAGAGCTGTCTGCTGGATGTGTGTGTTCATTGAGGTTTGACAGCCGTGCTCCGCTGCAGATCTATTCATCATACCCGCAAGGACTGACTGCCTCTCTCTCTCTCTCTCTCTCTCTCTCTCTCTCTCTCTCTCTCTCTCCCCTCTGTCCTCAGTTTATACAGAACAGAATCATTTACATAAAGTCCTTAAGGCAAATAACTGTTGGGGGCTCTAATTTATATCTGATCGAAAATTAGCCGTCATTATGCGCCCCATTAGCCGCGTCTTTAATGTGCTTCTAAGCACCATTTGTCAAGCAGCTTGTTAATATCCTTCAAGTCTTTAAAGTTGAGAGCTCATTAAAAGACTCTGCGCCCTGGTATTGATGCTATTTTATAAAATTCTGCAAAGCGTGGAGGACCGTTTAAAAGTTTTCTCTTCCTCCTATAACTGAATGATGTATGGTTTCCTGAGCAGCAGGACGGATGCACCATTGTTTCCAAATTCAAAGTTATGCTAGTGTACGTCTTACACGTTGTAGTCAACAAGACAGGTTGCTAGCCTAATTTTTCGCATTGTTAAGTAAAATTATGAGGATAGCTATCGCAAAATCCTGTAGGCTAATTGGCTTCTGGCAGGTGAATTAAGTTGGAACATGCAATAAAACCGACTTGCAGGTTTGCAAAGATTATTTTGAATCTAAATCATGAACTGCGTTCATAAATAATTTAGAAAATCACCCTTTGAACACAAGACACATTCAAAAAGTCGCGCAAATTCAACAGTAAACTTTGTTTTGTAGGCTATAATTAGAAGCCTTCTTGTAGGTGGTGGTGGTGGTGGCGGGGGTGGGGGGGATGGGGGTCGAACAAAGTGTAGTAAACAGATTTAACTATACAAATACAAATAATAAAATCAATGGCATCTTCAAACAACTTTTCAGTAGACTAACCAAAAAAATGCATACCAAAATATCGCATTTTTACGCAGCCCGATTTGTCTAAAGAAATGTCTAAAGAGGTAGCCGTAGGATCAGTAGTTATAACACGGTACATACTCTTTTATTTGCCACTTTATTCACAAATCACACGTATTTCACTAAAACGTCTTACAAGACGCCAAA
This sequence comes from Chanodichthys erythropterus, assembly GCF_024489055.1. Classification (NCBI taxonomy): domain Eukaryota; kingdom Metazoa; phylum Chordata; class Actinopteri; order Cypriniformes; family Xenocyprididae; genus Chanodichthys; species Chanodichthys erythropterus. Next base: position 30,828,220 of record NC_090232.1, read on the forward strand.
CTCATAGCGAGCCTTATAGATTTCCCTCAGAAATAGTTGACCCCCGAGAGTCACTTATAACTCGCAAATTGTCAATACTAGGTAATGTGTTTCTTATCATGATCTGTCCTCCATAATTAGGCATGTGCTGTCTGCCCGTGGGTGGGACTTAACGGGTTCTTATTATTAGTTAAAAACTCAAGCGCCCCGTCGTAGCTTCCGTGGACTCCTCCAGGCTAAAGCAATAAAGTGCGTAATTAGAATGCTAAAGACAGATGTAAATAAAAGCAATGAGACAGTGGTGAGAGATGAGGCGCTGGGGTCAGGTTCTCATCAAAAACCCAGTTGGTGTGATGACACGAAGCCCGGCCAAGCGCCAGAGGCCCGGGGCTACAGCGACAGACCACAGGCAGAATGTACTAAATGACTTCGATGGAGTGCCATAAAAACCTAAAACGTGTTTAAAGCATTTCTGGCTATATTGCATTATGCATGCATGTAATGCGCCGCGCGAATGAAACATTATATAGGGTGAATTCAGTTTGACTAGGACACTTTTTCTCATTTTAATAGCAAAAATGTCCCAATCAACCTGGAACCGTTTTAATCACACTATAAAGGCGCTTTATCACATTAAGAGGTTACATGTTGTTTTTGTGTTAACTTTTCAAAATCTTACTTTTTTCCCCGCTTAAAAATAATTAGGTTATTTACAAACAAGTTACTTTTAAATATAATTTCGCACCCTTCACTGATGAAATGACCATTTTTTTTAAATGCCTATGAATTTGTTAATTATCTTCGGGACCTTTTGTTCCCCTATTTAACACATTTAGGGTGCACACTATAAAAAATACCATCAGTTTGGTCACTTTTTTATTCAGTTATTTTTAGTGAGCTTTAATTCCTTCACAATATAGAGCCTCATTGTAATGTCACACCCTCAAGTGATGTAATTGTTTTAGACACTGGGGTTGTGTTTTATTCAAGTACAGAGTGCAGAGATCTAGGCCAATGAAACAGACACAGAGAAAGAAAGAAACACAAAAAGAGAGAGAGAGTGAGTGAGTGAGAGAGCTGCCCTGTTTAACGGGCTTTCACTTTTCTGTCTGATCCCTCTCTTCACTAATGAGATGTTCAGTAGAGGTTTACCTGGCTACCCATTAGCTGGGCTTTATTGTACCCCAGCCGCCTCTCTCCTTGTTTTCTTTCACTGCTCACATCACTAATCACAGATGCTGGAAATGCTGACTACAGAATACGGAAGGAAAACATGCCACCATTCACTAACTGTAGCCTAAGGTACAACATTGCAGCTCTTTGTGGAAACTGGAAAAATCTCACTTATTAAGAGAGGTGTATAATTATTACTATTATTATTACTTATAATAAAGCAGAATATTACACTCTTAAGAAAAATGGTTCTAAACCTTACCATATTAGGACTCTTTGGCTTGTAACAATAGCAGAATCTTTTTTGATGCTAAATATAAATAGTACCTTTTTTATATAAAATTCCATATGCTTTGAAAATACCTTTTTAATAATAGTTTATTATTGCTATTGTTATTTATTACTATTATGGTGTTTACTCCTCTATCTACCTGGTCTTATAATATTATGTAGCTTTTATTAGGGTTCTAAATATATAAAAATTGCATGTCGTGTGAATATAGGTACTTTTATTTTTTTATTAACATGGGAAATTGTAGCAAAAATGACATGCTCTAACTGAATCCATTTATAACTGATAATTGGCATTAAACATAAGAAATACACAAAGAAATAAAACACAAACTAGAAAAACAAAATAAATGTAATGAAGTTTCAGTGAAATATTTTATGTCCATCATTATGTGTGTATTTCAACTGAGAGGTGTAACTTTCTCTTTGCAGATGATGAGGTTGTGGGGTATGACAGAAAGTCACAATGTGTCTCTTCCATTTGTTTAAGTAAATTAAATTAAGATAAAAGGCCAAAAGTAGCCATTGTAAATGGACAGTATGTGAGCCCTTCACAATGGTGAAAGGAAAAAGTGATAAAAGGTAATGGAGTGACTTTTTGTGCATGTTTATGCATAATCCCAATTAATTATTGAACACTTTTGCAATATGGTCAAAAATTCAATATCTGTCACTTACCTGTTGAGAAGAGGAGAGAAGTATCCTTAACTGAACAGAGCTGGTCATACTTAAGCTATATGTTCTGTGGAGAAAAAAAAAGAAAAAAAGAAAATGACAAGAGAAAAAAGACATGATTGATGGAAAACCAGTTACAATTTGAAAGTTACCATTTATAGACATTTTAAGAAAGATATCAAACTTCATGTTGAGTGTGTGCTGACATCTGTGTAGTTGGATGGCTGAGCTCCAGAAAAATCAACAAAAAAGGTGGCTTTGAAAGGATTTTTGACAGTTCCAGATGGCGGGAATAAAGAACCCTATACTCTAACAAAGAACTATTTTAGAATAAAAGTTTTCTTCAGGACAATATGGTAAAAAACATTTAATGCTTTCTTTATTATACTAAAGAGCTCCTATATAGTGCTTCATGCTCTTTGACAGGTGCTGGAAAAAAAAAAGCTTGGGATGTAATTAAAAATAAACTAATCTCTATACTTGAGGCAGCTGATTATTACACTGGAATGCAGTTTGTTTATTTCAATGCACAATTACACGAAACACAACAAGGATCTGCCTGCATTTTGCACACAACAGGTTAATTTATATACAAGTATATATATATATATATATATATATATATATATATATATATATATATATATATATATATATATATATATATATATTATAACTGGTAATACATTAGATCCACTCTTATTGGAATGGTTTGAAATGCTTTTCTCATTGTGCTAAAATCAGGGTATGTTCTAATAAGATATTTTACAATCATTAATACATCTGAAACGATGATAAATAATAATTCCTAAATTACCTGTACAGCATTGTTTTAAATGTATTACAAGATTTAAATGCAAACTAAGCAAAACAATTCAATATTTTAAATTCCACAAATACATTGTTTTATTGCAATATTGATAGAATACAACAGATTGATTCTATTGTTCTCCTCATTTGTAAGTCGCTTTGGATAAAAGTGTCTGCTAAATGATTAAATGTAAATGCAATATGTCATCTAATGCATTAAAATATTAGTTTTTTACCTCACATTAGATGGCAAAGGGGATATTTTAGAAAAAATAAATAATAAATGGAGTGTTTTGTACTAAACTACATCCTTGTAGCAGTAAAAGTCTCCAAAGTGTCTTTGTAAAAGGTTGATTACTGTAAGAAATACATCAACTGATGGCTGCAGGCTACCAAAGCTAGTCCTGCTGACTTGTAGTCAAGGAGATTTTTGCGGTATCATTATTTTGGAGCAATTCACAATCATGATGATTGTTCTTCTTTGAAAATGAATCATAGACATTTGGAGTTTCCTGTCATGAGAATTATAGGGTCACTTTAAAGCCATTATTCGGTCATTTTATCTGCTGCAATACCACACTAACAATCTTCAAATGAAAAAGATCATTTTGCCAAAGGTCCATTACAGTTTGGAGCACTTGGCCCACTTCATAATGGGGACCACAAATAATTTTTGCACTTGGGTGCAACATTGCCTTGTTTTGCTGCTAGTTTGAGTCACATGAAGGGACACAAACAGCTGTAAACAACAGAGCAATCAGTGTCCCATCTGCTACTATGGCCCACTTACATGAACGTATGTCGCCACTTCTTTTACCCTGTGCCAAGCAAGTGCCTGAGGACACGAGTCCCCAAGAAAAGGACCCATTTTCCGAGAAAGAAAAATGAAGAGAGAAAAAAAGTTGTTACGGCAAGAAAATGGCATGGTAGGCAGCTATCTCAAAGACACGCTAGTTTACAATTCTGTCTCATTGCCTCACATAATGCGTTACACTGAGAAGTAAGTTGAAATGAGAACATCTGTATTTTTAATATCAACATGAAAATATATAAACTTTGTTGTCTTTGGCACTGTAAAGTCATATCTTTCTTAAAAAATATTGCAGGATTGAAGAGTGTTACAATTTCTAGGTAAAAATGGTCAAATATACACCATCACGCCTTTGAAAAAGACAACAAGGTGCTCTAGAGAGTCTCTTTAAATATATAGTGTCTGCCAAAGGACACGTAACATACTTGAGCAAACCATCATCCAATAAATTGTTCTTATGAACATAATTAAGCACCACTTTGTTATTGCTTCTCACAATAAACAGTACTTAATTTCAGGGCTGAAAAACCCCCAGAAATCATTAAATATGAATTGGCAGGATGATACAATGTGCAACCCAAGGAGAGGTAAGCTCTGCTCTCTATTACTCAAACAGCAGCATCCACTGGGAGAGCAGCAGAAGCCCATGGGGCAAAAATGTACTGCTGCATCAGTTCATCTTCTCTGTTTGCCACTATTTGCATTAAATTACTAACATTATGTATGTTTGTCACTGTTAACCAAGTGCTAATTCTAGATCATTAAGGTATCAAAGACGAGGTGTATTAACAAATTACTGGTATCACTTTACAATAAGGTCCCATTAGTTATCAATAGTTAATGCATTAATTAGCATCAACTAACACTGAGCAATACATCTGTTACATTTAATCTTTGTTAACGTAATAAAAATACGTTAGTTCATGTTCACTGTTAGTTCATGTTAGCTCAGGTCCAATAAATAATATTAACAAGAAACAGCTTTTGATTTTAATAATGTATTAGTACATGTTGAAATTAACATTAACTAAGATAATAATAAAATAATACTTTAGAAGTATTTGTCATTGTTAGTTCATGTTAACTAACTGACATTAACAAACGGAACCTTACTGTTAAGTGTTACCAAACTACCTGCTTAAGGTTTACCCATGCCATATTAAAAATCTTTGATGGTGTAGTTAGCAAACAGAGATATATGTTCTAGCAAACAGAGATATCAGATTTAAAAAAAAAATAAAAAGGATTTGGTTCTTGTTGTTGATTTTATTTTGAGATGTGGGTGTTGCAATCAAAAGTAGGGGCAGATGAACGCGAGCTTGCAGGAGCGGAGTTTAAGAGGAATACATGATTGTCGACGTCCTGCATTCGTCACCAAAGAGTAGACTGCCATTTTCACTGGAAGCTCCAGTTATGATGTTTTGAATAAACATTAAAAGGTCAACAAAAATAATATAAATTAATAAAAAGAAAATAGTAAATAAAGATTAAATATATGCACAGATGAGTTGTTACACTTAACAATGGACAATGGTCTGCTTTCCCCACAAAATTTCTCTAATGTGACTACACTTTAAGAGTGTAATATCTCTGGAAAATTGAATTCAAAACTGTCAAGCCACCACGTGGGTGCCTTGAGACCAATAAGCCACTGCTTAAATAATTGTTTCCTGATAGATAGACTGCCAGTCTGTGCATTAGTGGTGGGGATTTTTAAGTTACTCTACACATAAATCAGTAGATGGCAATAGGTGACTATCTTTATGAGTGTTTCATCGAATCATTCACTCAACTGATTCATTCAAAAAAGTGATCCATTCAGGAATGAAACCGTGAAACAGTGAGCCAATAAATAATTTACTTTATCAATTAGTTAAAAAACATTGATTCATTTAGTTGCTCTGAGATCACCTACAATATGAGCATGGCTGTGATTAACTGCGTTTGTGTGCAAATCTCACTCTGGGACAGCAGCACAGACAGTGATATTGCTTAAATATCTATATGTAGTATCCTAATCCTTATTTTTTTTAAATTAAGAACTTCATTCAAAACTTCAAACAATCAATCTGTTCATAACATTTTGTTCAAGAAAACCATGAAATCCATCAGCCTCATTAGGTCTACCATAAAATTAGTCCAATCTGTCTGGTGACCAATAGGCTCAACACTATATCACTAATAACCATTAAACCATTAAATGGATCCCACTTCACAGGTGAAGGATTATGAAAGCAGAGAACTAGTTGAGTAGGCCTAAGGTTTACAATGATTTGTGGCTTGAGAGTCTGTGCTCATAATGACAGCTCAAATACGCTTAGTGCCTGAAAACCCATCTGGTTCCATTATTTGAGCAGGGGTCAAAGGGACTTGTAGTCCTCTGGGTGGAATTCTGGGAATTGTGGGATATTTGAGCCAGGTAATATCCCCCTTTCTTTCGCAAGGGCCTCAAAGACTCCTGTCTGTTATTCTCGCTCTCTCATTTACTTCACTGCCGCAACAATGTAATATACATAATTCAAACAACCAGGGAATGGCTGTGGGCTCCCAACCACCTGCTGGCTTTTATTAGCTAATTAATGGTGATTTATCGTAGTTGCTAATTCGAGTGTAGCCGATTGCCTTCAGGAGTCTATGAACGCCACGTGAATTCTGATGGTAATTTTGCTTATTTGATGGGCAGTCTACTAAAACAAAAAGTTCTGTCTCTTGTGGCCTACAGCAATGAAATTTTTGACTCTTACGGAGACGACCTTGTGTGTGTGTGTGAGTGTTTTTTGTCTCATTAGCACTTTCCTTATGGGTCTGTTTTAATACCTATATATGTGATTTTAAAATCCCACTATTTTTTTTCTTTAGCTTATTCGTTTCCATAGTTTCGAATTAGCATTGCACCTGTTACATTTTTTTGTTAATTACCTAGCCTGTGTATTTATACCCTTAGTTTCCTCAGTTCATTGTTCTGTGTCATCAATGTGGTTGTTTTCTCCTGAGTGTTTCCGTGGATATATGATTAAATACAGTTTATTTCTTTGCATCTCCTGTGTAGTGCGCTTCATTACAGCCACAGTGTAAGGCATACCTGCCTGGTGTTGGTCCTCGGGGGGATTTCACTACATTTGTGACTGGGTGCTTGCCAACAACTCCTCTCTCATGACCGTCGCCCTCATGAATGAGGACATTTCCAGCCTCACTCCAAATCCCAAACCCAACCAGCCACCATTCCCCTTTCTGCATGGAACTAATGCCAGAGCCCACTGCGGACACTGAGCCTGAGCCTGCCGCGATGAATAAGCCAGTAACAAGGACTGAACCAACCATCGCCCTAGAGCCTGAGCTCGATGAGAGGTCTGACTAGGTGTGCGAGCCGGCAAAATCATCTGTGCAAGCGAGTGTATTTATGGAGTTTGAAGGGATGGAATGGAGCCTTTCCCACACTCCTGCTGCTGAGGGTGAGCTGCAGCTGGCCTCTGCATACTATAATGAGGATTTGGAGGATATTTCCTTGATATTTCCTTCAGTCCCCGCTGGTTCCGCCTAGCTCCAAGTCTCCTGTGTCTCCGCTGGTCCCTTGGAGCTCAAAGTCCCCTGTGTATCTGCTGGTCCCGCCAATCTGCAAGTCTCCTTTGTCGCCGAAGATCATGCCCAGCTCCAAGTCTCCTGTGTCTCTGCTGGTCCCACCCAGCTCCAAATCCCCTGTGTCTCCGCTGGTCTCGCCCAGCTCCAAGTCTTCTGTGTCTCCGAAGATCTCGCCAAGCCTTCCTCTCCCACCTCCTCTGCCTATAAAAGCCAGTTCCTTGGCCCCACCTTCCTTCAGTCCCTAGGCTCCTCGTCTGTTGACTCCACTCTGCTGCGTGGATCTGCCTCGTGTCTTCCTGTCTCCAGCTAAGCCATAACAAGAGGATCCCCTGGCTCTGACTAAAACCACCGAGACCATCACTCCACCTCGAATCATCAACCAGACGGCTCCTTTGGGCTCCCTCAACCCTCCGGTTCCACCTTGGTCCGATGTCGCTCTGCCTGCGCCACAAACTTTCAGGCATTCAGCTGTGCTTTGTCTCTTCACCCCTTCTGTTTAGTTGTGCTCAGCTTTCCCTTCGGCTCTGCCTTGGTCCTCAGTCCCACCGGCCCTGTCTCAGTCCTCTGGCACCCTGGCTCCACCTTGGATGCTCATCACTGCAGCTCCGCCTTGGCCTCCAAAACAATCTGCGTCATCCGCTATCTATGGCTCCTTGGCTCCACCTGGCTCTCCTACTCTTCTGGCTCCACTGCTGTACTGGCTGGGCTTTGGATCATCCTCCTGTCCACACTCTGGCTCATCCCACCTTCTCCTCCCCTTTTTCTCTGGTATTTGTCTCTGTGGTGTCTTCCTCAGTCTGCTTCTCATCCTCCTCCAGAGCCCCCACACTGCCTCCCTCCTCAGTTGGGAATCTCATCAGTACGAGGACCTTCCGGTATGGGGGGGATATTGTAATGATTATGTTCTGTATAGTTCTGTTTTATTATCTTTGTTTTCTATGTTCCCATTGCTTATTAATTTCCATGGATTCAAATTAACCATTGCACCTGTTTCGGTTATTGTTAATTATTTAGTCTGTGTTTTTATAACCTGAGTTTCCTCACTTCATTGTTCTGTGTCATCACTGTTAAATGTGGTTGTGTTCTCCTGAGTGTTTCAGTGGATATATGATTAAATACAGTTTATTTCTCTGCATCTCCTGCATTGTGCAATTCATTACAGCCACAAGTTACATCATCAAAGTCTAAAAATGTAGAAGAAACAGTACATCCTGTGGCCCTTTACTTCAGGAAATCAAATGGCTATTTTAGTCACTCAGACACCTGTTTATATATATATATATACATATATGTTTATATATATATACATATATACATGTGACCATTAACCAACATGAAAGAACCATGAACGTGTGAATGTGTTGTTAAATTACTAATATTAGGTTAAAATTTCTGGGGCTAATTCATATAAATAGTGCTTCGGCTGACAAAAAGAGTTTTTAAACCCCTTCAATTAAAGTAAGGAAGATGCTTGGTTTCCCATTGTTACCCATTGTCATTGCATTTTTAAAAGCATTCAAACAGCAATAAAGTTATAACCATAGAATATACCAAACACTTAATTGTGATTTCAATCTAATGTCCTCTGAGAGAGCTATGCTGCAAGACATACAGATAAAATGAGACAAATGTCTTCAGGCTGCTCGTATGAGTCCTTTTGTTGTCACGGTGAGCTCATGCAAAATCAGTAGAAAATATACTTACTTAAACATCCTGTCCCTATGTTCACAAGGTTCACTGCTTTCAACAAGGACAAATGTGGGATGACATTAGGAAATAGCCTGAAGGGCTAGGACAGGGTTCCTTTCAGATAGGTATACAGTCAAGTTCAGTCAGTTCAAACATAATATATATATATTTTTGTGTGTATATATATTGTGTTTAAAAACTGTGTACCTTAGCTGAAATTATAATATTATATATATATATATATATATATATATATATATATATATATATATATATATATATATATATATATATATATATATATATATATATATATATATATATATATATATATATATATATATATATATATATTATATATATATATATATATATATTTCAGCTAAGGTACACAGTTCATATATACATTTAAGCAAAATATATGAATCAGGCAAATCCATAAAAGATAAAATACTCAATGTTTCAAAAGTATAAACTATGCATAAACACATATACAATATTTGTGTAAACATTTGTAAGTGTGAAAAAAATCTATATTTTTTTTCTGAAAATTGTTATTAAATAATTGACTCATTTACCATTGTAGTGCCTCACCGTAACCATAATATTTTTGCTTAAAGAAAACGAGGCTTATTTATTTTGTTTGTTTGTTAATCAGCAGTGCCACGAATGGTGTTGGTTGAGCTTAAACAACACGCAATTCAGAACATTTTGGCAAATTGGTGGCTAATTCATATGAACTGCACAACCTCATTGGTAAGCTTTCATATGCCTCACTGACGGGTTTAGGGGTGGACCGTCATGCTTAAGTTTTTTCTTCTTTTTCAAATAATCGCATATGAATTCATACATACAAAATCATAACCTCGTAAAATAGTTACGTTTTCTCATAAGATCGGGTTGACTAAACCTTAATCACTAACTTCCCGCACGATCCTTCCTGCTATAGGTATTATCCTATGTTTTTGTCTTTAATGTATAGTTCTAAAGCAATTCTAGTTCCATTTCAAAAAGTCAAAGCTTTTAAAACACATGAAGCACAAACTGATCTGTGTACAGTAAAATTCACCTACCCCAGCCCAGCCTTCTGACATCAAATCCACAATGCCATTTGACATCAGATCCACAAAGGCCTGGGATCTGAATGTTCAAAGTTGGCCTCTTGATGTTTTCCACCCACTTGCATGCATATCCTTGGGGAAAACGCTTTTTTTTATATCCTGGCACAGGTTTCCTCCCAAAAGGCTTTCGTGTAGTATAAAGCACTGTGTCAAGTCACCTGGCAGCTCTCAAAAGAGAATGTTAGTCGAGGAAACCTGGGGTTAAACAACGACTGCACACATACACCTTGACTGATCCTTTTCATCATAATTCAAATTGAAATTCTAAACCATCTGGGGGAAGAAATCTCGCAATATCACAATTTTGAGACAGTGCCTCCAGCGTTGCACGCTGTTAACAGAATGTTTTTCACAAGACACCTCTGTTCTTTCAAATCATCGTGGGTGATGTTTACACATGGGGAATTGAATTCACCTTCATGTCTGCATTTAAAGGTGTATGAGATGCTTTTCTCTTACTAGGTTCACTTGACAGAACATTAAGATAAACAAATACATTTTCTGAGACTGAAATCCCATTATGTAAATGACATTGTGTAACCACAAACACTCAACATCCATCCTTATGATCTACGCACATACAAACAGCCAACGTAAGTGGATAGCTTGTTAAAAACAAGGCTTTTAAGGTTAATTGAGATGCTAACTTAGAAACAGACATAACCGGGTCTGCTTTGATTCAAGCTGAGAGAGGTCAGTATGTTTAAACATCGGAACAATAGAAGGTAAGTGGCCTTTATTCCCTCAAGGGGAAATGCCTGAGCCTGTGTATATGCTCAACAGATCTCATGCTCAAACGGTCGGTGCTGAATAATCTCCACGATTCCTTTTTGGTCAAAGTAAGACTGAGTCTGATGAGGGAATGGATATCTGAGAGTTATTGTCCCCTGAAATGCAGTTATCATTGTGTAGTCTTTGAATGCTCCAGGGAACCCTGAAACGAATAGGCGCAATAAGTTCACTTTGCAGAATTAATGCAGTAATTCTTTATCGTGGGCAAGAGACAGAGAGAGTGAGGCCAGTATTACCTTGGATTTGGAGTTTAATGCAAATGGTGAGAGGCTGATCCTTTTTTTCTTTCTGTCTCTTTCTTCCTTTTTAATGATGGCCCTAATTTGTTAGCTCCTTCTAAATTATTAATCTCTTTTATATTCATGTAGTTATTACATGTCATAACTGTGTATCTATGGGGTGAAATTTAATAGCATCTGCTGGACCTTCGGAGAGGGCCCAGTGTTAGAAAACGGCATTAAAAATGGATAATTAGCTAAATATTTGCCTTAGCACATTTGCTTAGCAGCTCCTCTAATTAGCGGGCTTGCAGCTGCTGTGGTCACTTAGCGCAGGCAATATGGTATTTGCATTGAAATACAAGGACAGGGCAGTTTAATTCAATTATGTAGATTTAGGATACTGGCATCATGCAGTCAAATTATGAAATTATGAGCATTGCGAAGAGAAAATGCATGAGCAAATCAAACATGGACGTAACATGGACTGGGAGGGAAGAGAGAAGAGAAGTGGAAAGGAAAAGGAAACGGGACAGGGCACATAAATGTCAGATGAGGTGGCGTGTTAACTCGGCAGCAAAGCACTGACCCTTGAAGTGGTACTGCTGAAGGGGGGCAGGGCAGCTCCACTGAGTCAGCCCCCACAGACAGTCTCATGAGTGGGCCATCTGCCAGCCATCTCTCCCTCTCTCTGGGCTTGGAGCCACCACCAACCAACAGGCTCCTAACATTAATATGGAGGGTGTGTGTGAGATTACTCAGTAATGATAGCTGGTATTGAAACATAAAAAGATGTGCCTCAAAATGACCTCAAGACAAATGGGAAAGTAAAACGCTAGAAAACATGCAGCATTCAGACAACAAGATCTCATGAATACACACTCTTTTTCACAAGGAATTATTTTCATATCAATTGTCCAATAAATATCTGTGGCAAATACTTGGTTGTTGAAAGACCTAAACTGCTCTAAAGGCTTTTAACAGATCATTCATTATTTGTACACATTATTTTAATCTGCTTTAGCATGTAGAAATTGGTCAAAAAATAAACAAGTTAGTGTTGTAATAAGGAAGTATTTTTATAAAATAATATGTTGGACTTTCAAAAATGCCCTCTGGTCAACCTCAGGCACTTAAAACTTCACTCATTCTCACTTAATTATTTAGGCAATGGCCAGAAAATAAACAGGGTGCCTAACAAGATGGAAACAAAAAGCAAATGTTTATCAGTGAGGGTTTGAGAGTTAGCTTACATGAGGATGTCAACTTGAAGTTAAAGGGTTAGTTCACCCAAAAATAAAAATCCTGTCATTAATTACTCACAATCATGTCGTTCTACACCCGTAAAGTCCTTCGGAACACAAATTAAGATAATTTTGATGAAATTCGATGTCTCACTGAGGCCTCTATTGCCAGCAAGACAGTTAACACTTTCAATGCCCAGAAAGCTACTAAAAACATATTTAAAACAGTTCATGTGACTACAGTGGTTCAACCTTAATGGTATGAAGATATTTTTGTATGCCAAAACATAAATAAAAAAAATAACTTTATCAGTGAGGGTTTGAGAGTTATTTTGATTCTATAATTATCATAGTTACTTATTTATGCAAATATCAAAATCAACCTGTTTAAAATGAGACAAGCCAATTAATACTACAAAACACTAAGTGCAAATAGCGTCCCTTGTTGGCAAATGCTAATTATACTAGCTCCGCCCACCAATGTCTGGTTGGGCCACTCAAGTTTTAAAAAAGACGTACAGAATTCAATGTCTTCAGTGGCGCAGCAGTAGTGAATAAGGCTCGCGAATCTGGCTTTCAACGCGATCAATGCGGGTTCCTTTTGCCGAGCTTGCAAAATAATGAAAATAATGTTCTAAAAGTGGAAATAAACTGCGAACGATTGTTTAATAATATTAAAAGTGTTTATTGGGTAGGGGTGGTTGAAGGTGTAGGGAGGGTTTTTATTCTCCCAATAAGGCAGCATCCATTTAATCATTTTAATAAATATAATCATTTACACTCTATAATATTATTGCATGCTGTTAATATACAAAAATACTGAGGTGCAAATATTATCTGCCAATATAAAGTATCGATAGCATCTAATTACTTTTATTGCAAAAGAACTGATACTTTTACATGGTGTAAATACAATTTATCACTATTTTCACCGTGTAAATAGCATATCACTAAGAAAATGCTGCTATTGTCACTTAGTGTACATAGAATATATTGCTATTTTCACTTAGTGTAAATAACATCTATCACTATTTGCACTTAGTGCAAATAGCCACTGCCTAAAAAAAGCTGATACAGTACTTGCTGATGTTGTGTGGTTTTTCCCCCAACAAAATATTACTTCTGGAGTATGATGTCATTAAGGGACTTTTTGAATTACACAATTACATTACAAAAGACAAACATGATTGGGAACGAAGGAAAAACCTATTAAACGACAAATTACCAATTACAATATTAGAAAAAGTGTCTTGATGAAACACTTCAATTAGAGAAATGGAAATAATGAAGAAACACCTTGAATATATATTTTTTTAAAATAAAAATGTCATGTTATAAAAATGGTAACATTCACTCAAACCAAAATCCCCATACCCTTTTTCACTCAACTGTGGTATTGTGATAACATAAATGAACTTATATGATTTCCTGAAAAGTATAAGTTTGATGCTATTTCAGTATTAATATATTATGTGATGGGGACATGAAATGTATAACAGGATTGACCCACATGTCAATAGATTACAGATCCGATGATCTAAACCTTATTATTCACATCTATTGCTTCAAACATTCAATTAGCGCTTCCTCTGGCTGTAATCTGGTCTTCAGAGATCACGAAGAGGTACCGGCAGGGGCGTATTGATTGGGAGGTGTCATGTGCGAAAGCGTAGGAAGAGGGGTGGGCTCTGTCTGCTTAATGGACTGAAATAAAATTGGTGGGAATGGACTTTAATTAGGGAACAGTTGCTCTGTATCCTGCTTCCTCTGCTCTGGCACCACACACATTCGAACACAAACAGTTATCTACACTTCATCTTAGGCCACCAGCTGTTGGACTGTCTGCATTTGCAAATCATTTGCAGCAGTGTGTCTAAAAATACAAAGGAAAGAGAGAAGAGAGAGAGAGAGAGTCTGTGTGCGAAAGAGATGAGGGGGAAGAAAAGAGAGCAACTGGGGCTCCGGGGTCTCAGCTGCTAGGGTACTGCTTGCTCCTTGCAATGAGTTGCAACTGTCAGGTTATTTTATCTCTGGCTTTTCATCATGATGCAGAGCCCGGCTCGGAGGAAGCCACCTGAGAGTGCAAGGAATTTGTAGGCTACAAGTCATTAGCAAGGCCTGCTGAGAAATCGAGGCCAGAGATCCACTGAATATTGCTTCAGACAAAGTACATCTTAACCCTTGACGGTCTGACAGGTAAGGTGGTTTCTCAGAAGTGGCGGCTTTCATATATGCTGGTTGCTGTAATACATACTGTATGATGCTAGGAAAGACCACAACACCTATTGATAGATCTCACAAAAGCTAGAACAGGTTGCTAGGTAGTGAAGAATGCCGGGCTTTGATTTATGAGAATGGAAAAAACGGAGAAACAACAGTCTGATGAAGAATGGGAGAAAGAGCATTTTCTAGTGAGCCGTTTGATACTTAGTGGCTACCACTTTTTAAAGACAGAATGCATCTTTGGAGGAGACTTTTAAATATCTATTTATACTATGCCAAACTTTCAATATATAATATATAAGATAACCCCTGTAAAATATCCCAAAATAATCTTGAAACTTACCTAACCATGAGATATTTTTTATAGAGCTCATGAGAATGTTTAGTGGAAGAGAATCTGTAATTCTGTTGACCCCAATAAAAGTAAAAGCTATAACTAAAACTGAAATAAAACTAAAGCTTCTTTTTCATAGAAATCACAATCAGATAAAATAGTCTCAAAGCTGTGCATAACATTAGTATTTACTGCATTAAACACTAACACTTGCTGTCAAGATGGACATCAATGAAAGTAAATGAGTAAACAATCAAAGGGTTAGATCACTCAAAAATGAAATTTCTGTCATTACTTACTCACCCTCATGTCGTTACAAACCTACGTTCATCTTCAGAACACAAATTAAGATATTTTTGATGAACTCTGCAAGGTTTTTTATCTCCCATAGAAAGCAACGAAATTATCACAGTCAAGGTCCAGAGAAGTAGTAAAGACATTGTTAAAATAGTCCACGTGACTACAGTGGTTCAACCTCAATGTTATGAAGTGACAAGAATACTTTTTGTGTGCAAAAACAAAACAAAACTAACGACTTTATACAACAATTTCTTCTCTACCCTGTCAGTCTCCTACGCAGTTGACGCAGTGCAGCTCTTCTGCGTTTACGTCCAAACATCGGCTCAGTATTGTCCCATGCTGTTTACGTGAGCACCACGAAGCATACACGTGATTCTGGAGAGCAGGAGCTGCCCAATACAGATTTCAATATGATACAGATTTCTCATGGTGGAATACAGGACGGGTGAGCAAGGGGTGGGCAATATGACCATTTTATTTGCAGTATGAGAAATTTTATTTCACGATTATATATACACACACAGTGTGTACGGAAAGTATTCAGACCCCTCTACATTTTTAACTCTTTGTTATATTATCATTTAAGTTATTTTTTTTCCTCATTAATGGACACACAGAACCTCATATTGACATTTTTCCAGATTTATTAAAAAAGAAAAACTGAAATATCACATGGTCCTAAGTATTCAGACTCTTTGCTCAGTATTTAGTAGAAACACCCTTTTGATCTAATACAGCCATGAGTCTTTTTGGGAAAGATGCAACACGTTTTTCAAACCTGGATTTGGGGATCCTCTGTCATTCCTCCTTGCAGATCCTCTCCAGTTCTGTCAGGTTGGATGGTAAATGTTGGTGGACAGCCATTTTTAGGTCTCTCCAGAGATGCTCAATTGGGTTTAAGTCAGGGCTCTGGCTGGGCCATTCAAGAACAGTCACGGAGTTGTTGTGAAGCCACTCCTTCATTATTTTAGCTGTGCGCTTAGGGTCATTGTCTTGTTGGAAGGTAAACCTTCGGCCCAGTCTAAGGTCCTGAGCACTCCGGAGAAGGTTTTCATCCAGGATATCCCTGTACTTGGCCGCATTCATCTTTCCCTCGATTGCAACCAGTCGTCCTGTCCCTGCAGCTGAAAAACACCCCCACAGCATGATGCTGCCACCACCATGCTTCACTGTTGGGACTGTATTGGACAGGTGATGAGCAGTGCCTGATTTTCTCCATACATACCACTTAGAATTAAGGCCATAAAGTCCATCTTGGAGTCCTTCAGGTGTTTTTTTTAGCAAACACCATGCGGGCTTTCATGTGTCTTGCACTGAAAAGAGGCTTCCGTCGGGCCACTCTGCCATAAAGCCCCGACTGGTGGAGGGCTGCAGTGATGGTTGACTTTCTACAACTTTCTCCCATCTCCCGACTGCATCTCTGGAGCTCACCCACAGTGATCTTTGGGTTTCTCTTTACCTCTCTCACCAAGGCTCTTCTCCCCCGATAGCTCAGTTTGGCCGGACGGCCAGCTCTAGGAAGGGTTCTGGTTGTCCCAAACGTCTTCCATTTAAGGATTATAGAGGCCACTGTGCTCTTAGGGAACCTTAAGTGCAGCAGAAATGTTTTTGTATCCTTGGCCAGATCTGTGCCTTGCCACAATTCTGTTTCTGAGCTCTTCAGGCAGTTCTTTTGACCTCATGACTCTCATTTGCTCTGACATGCACTGTGAGCTGTAAGGTCTTATATAGACAGGTGTGTGGCTTTCCTAATCAAGTCCAATCAGTATAATCAAACCCAGCTGAGCTCAAATGAAGTTGTAGAACCATCTCAAGGATGATCAGAAGAAATGGACAGCACCTGAGTTAAATATATGAGTGTCACAGCAAAGGGTCTGAATACTTAGGACCATGTGATATTTCAGTTTTTCTTTTTTAATAAATCTGCAAAAATGTCAACAATTCTGTGTTTTTCTTTCAATATGGGGTGCTGTGTGTACACTGAGGAAACGGCTGAAAATGGCTGCAATATAACAAAGAGTGATAAATTTAAGGAGGTTTGAATACTTTCCGAATATACAGTAATATATATAACAGATTTTGTTATTTGATTAACATTAATGACAGACAAATATCTAATTAGGCTACTGTCCCTTTAAGACAGAATTCAAGGATGTAATATACTGACACTTATCCGGTTTTCACCCACCTGTTTACGTCCACTTGAGACATAACCGACAGTATTTACATGAGATATTCCACACAATGGACATTTTGGCAACTATGTGTGCATTTGACCTTTCAGGCACAATACTACCACTACTACTACTACTAGTTCTATGATCATCCAGTCATAAGGAAATTTTAGGAAAGATGAAATACAGGACAAAACATATTTTTTTCTTAATAAGTCGGGACATTAAAAATAGAGCTGAAATACGGGACTGTCCCAGGAAAAACGGGACGTCTGGTCACACTATATAAAGTCGCAATTAGCTGTTTAATTTTTTATTCTCTAGGACAAATAAGCTCCAAAGCAAGCTCTCTTTTGCCACAGCGCAGTCGATTTAAAGGCCCACTCGAGTGCCTTGAAATGCGCAGCATAATCCAATGTGTTGACGTAATTTCCACTGAAACAGAAAGACAGGGCGGGACATATCAAACAGCACCTCACAAGTGTGCAGTCTGCACTTGCGCACAGTTGAGGGAAAAAAAAGTTTTTTCTTGTTTGACAGCATTTCTCCTTTTTAAGGTCACTGCCTTAAACATTTATTGTGGCCAATAAATGTTATAAAGTAAATGTAATCTGAATATGGTGACTGAAAACATATCAAGGACTGAATACAGTTACATTATTTTTGGATTCTAAATACATAATGCCTATGTTACTATATTATGTGGAAGTTTTCATTTGTCCAAAAACTTGGTTATACATGCTGCAAAGAAATGCTATGACACACAGGTAACTTTTGCTACCCAGCTTCCTTTTCAAACTGTCCATCTGATTTGAATTACCCATAACATTCACAACCACCATTCGTTAGATCTGCAAAACACAGTGCAGTTCTTTCAAGGGTCTAAAAGAGAAAATAATCTGCAACATTGGGCAAATGTTCTGCACTAATGTGTGCTGTGAACAGTGACTTGAGGTCTGCGTTTGGATCGGTGCACATGTCATTCCCAGTCTTCTTCCGTGCCACTGACTGCTTCTTATTGACATGTCCAGTTTTTCCTGTACGAACACTTCAGCATGCACACTGTCACAACTTGAGCCAGCGGTCTCCATCTGTCTTTTCTGTTGGGGATCTATGCTTTTCACATTCACTAAGTGAATCCCTTCCAAAAACCCATGACTGTTTAAGCCCGCTAGTATTTGACCACTCTCTGCTATTGATCTGTTTCAGTGTCTTGTTGAGTACAGGCATTAAGAATAGATGTTGTTTAGGGTCAGGATTGTGGCAGCTCCAGCCCTCCCCTTTTCTCCGAGCCTGGCTGACCAATGGAGTATTTGCATTGCGCCGCAGGAGCACGCACCTTGTAAGTGAATGTTTTTTGTAATGGGAAAGCCCAGGAGTGGAGGCAAGGGTTAGTAAGCGAAGCTGCTGTTTGATTGCCCGAGGAGAGAAAACAGGAAAGCGACCCAGTATGCTTTGGGAATAGCTATAAACAAGCACAACTGTGGGTGTGTGTGGGAATCTGGTATTCCAGGTCAGATCTCTGTGTTTGCCAAAAGCCGTGTCAACAGTGAGGACGTGCGTTTATAGAGATATTACACATTGTCAGTGTCTGTTCCCTGGCATTCCTGTTTGACTGAATGGGATTTTGGGGATGCAGAAGCATAACCGCCGCTCTTGTCCACACATCTCATCAGAGAACTGATCCAGTGTCAGGTCAGCTCCGCACACGTGTTTGTTTTTCATCATTAGAAAGCAAACCGAGGAGATGCTTGGTTTCCATATTAGCAGTGCAAAGTTTGCTTTTGCTTGATTAGAGCCTCAGAAAAAAAAGCAGCAGCCCGAATAGCTGCTGTGATGGTTCCTGAAGACACCGGTGAGATACTGACATGATAAAACACTGTAATATTTACTGGTGCAATCTGGGCCTCAAAGGAGCAGTGTTTTATTCTTAACCTGTTGTCTCGATTGCATGAAAAAAAGACCCATTCTTATATATGCAGGTATCTGCAGTTGTTCATCAGGAGGGAGGCGCATCTTTTCCCCTGACAACTGCCCAATTATGTCTCACACTTGGCCTACTGTTTGCGCTAGGAGTAATCAATACAGGACGTGCTTCAGCGCACCCAGATTTTGGTCGAACAAATGCATGAAAACTTAATTGTGTGCTGCTGCTGAAAGCAGAGAAATCAAATGTGATGGTTGATGGAGACTTGTGTTTGTGTCTGAGTGTGTTTGAATGTGTGTTTATGGATATCTTGGCTGTATGGGTTTTCTTAATTGTGAAAAGTGTCAAGAAATGTGTATCAGTAAGATTTTTTTTTAATAAATTAATACTTTTTTAAACAAAGATTTGTTAAATTGATCAAAAGTGACAGCAAAAGTTTGAGAATGAAAGTTTGAAAAAAAAAAAAGAATTGTTGGTTTAACTCAAAAAAGTAAGTTACCTGGTTGCCTTGTTCATTGAAGTAAAAAAATTGAGTTAATACAATGAAGGTGATTGGTTTAATCAATTTTGGTTGAAACTCAAAATATTAAGTCATCTGAACCACATTAATTATTGAAGTTGATTCGACAAAAGAAAAAATTTGATAAATGCAGTGTACACAAAATTTCATAGAAATTAATTTTTAAGCTACTGTTTTGAACATGATTGTCTGTATGAACTGCATTTCATTGTTGAATAACACTTTAGATCCAATTCTCACTATTAACTAACTGTTAACTACGACTAATTACTGCTTATTATTAGTTAGTAAGGTAGTTGTTAAGTTTAGGTATTGGGATTAAGGGATGTAGAATATGGTCATGCAGAATAAGGCATTAATATGTGCTTTATAAGTACTAATAAACAGCCTATATCTTAGTAATATGCACTCTAATAAGCAACTAGTTAATAGTGAGAATTGGACCTTAAACTAAAGTAATAAATCTGCGTGAAAAACATAACCATCATACCTCACTGGCCCATATTATAGCACTGACTCCATCTTCAGAGTGTGCAGTGCTGGGCTGCTGCCTTGCCAATCAAAAGGGCGACAGGTGGAAGTCTGGCGCGTGGTCTCCTTTTCATGAATGAATATAAACACAATCCATGCAATTACAACGCTGGTCATTTTTAGGGGCCTCCTTCCCCAACCAGACTCTCACAGGTCCAATCTAATGAAAACGCTGAACTTACTGGTGCGTTTAATTGTATATATGGGGAAGCCAAATGCTTTGGGTCGGATGTGGGGGCATGACGAGACGAAGGCCGCTGGAGTGATGCAGCGAGGGAATGAAAGCAAGCCTGGCCCTACAAGTGGAAAATTTGATTCAGTTTAAACATAGCATTTCATTTATTGATCCATTGTAGAGGAGGGGAACATGGGGTGAGAAGACAAGGAGAGCAGATGGATTCATCTGAACATGTTATGAGGGAACAGGAGTTTGGGGGAGGATATCGAATTGGAAAACCCCAAGATGGCGTAACAGATCAAATGGAAATGGTGCTTAAAGTATGATTACATTTCCTGAATGCCACAGGATCTGTCTGTCCGCACGTGCCTGCTCACAGATTTAGAGCTACTGAGGAGATCTTGAATGAAGCTGATAATTCCATTTGGCTTCATTTAATTGTGGATTTAAATAGCAGCAGATATGCAAATAAATAAACTCCACATCAAAAATTTATAAAGCACTTTTTCCATAGGGCTTGTAAGTGCAGAAAAATCCCAGCGGAATCGATTTGCACACTTTTTGCAAAGTAAGCGTTTGAGATTTAAACACATAAAAAGGGAATTAAATTCACTCAAAATTTAGCTCAGTGTCACTTTCTGATAACATCATCTACATACAATTCTCCATAATCTTCATATTATTTTTCTGTATCGTCATATACATATTTATCCGATATTTACAGACCGAGCCATGCTTAATACCCACATACGATAGGGGCATATAGCCGAAAAGATATGACATATCTCTTTCTATTATCACAGCAAATCAATAATTCATGTGTCTTTACACCAGACACAGAGGAGCGGGAGGAGCCATGCAAACACACACAGGAAGCTGAAATCAAGCCCACAATGCAGCAGTAGCAGCAGCAGAAGTACCAGCGGCTTTGGATGAGAAGACAGAGAGAATGCGAAAGAGAGAGAGAGAGAGAGAGAGAGAGAGAGAGGGAAGGCAAGAAAAAGAGGGGAGAACAGGAGGGAAATAACATGACGGGCATATTCATTATTCCTGTGACATTCTCATGTTGCTCCTCTGTGAGAGGATAACCTTTCTCTCCTGCAGTCCCAGAGTGCTATTCACACAATCACTTACAACATTAATCAAAGCGCTCCGTCTAATGGTTTTTGACGTGCAGCCCCACTTTATGGGCTGCAGTCCAACCCGCGCCCACTGATGCATCTGTTAACGCTACTCTAGCAGCACTTGGCTAATGCTAATGGCAGCACAGACGCTCAGCCATCAAGCACTTAAGGACATGGATGCCATTGTGTGATGCATGAAGAAAGCCATCTTTGATGGCATGCAAATGCAGGGGGGCATTACTTGAGGAGGATTTCAGTGGTTATACCGTGGAGGCTCCACCATGTTATAGCTCACGTGATTTGCAAACATAAGATGATTATAGTATGGTTCTATTGTGAATCCTGAACAATATTTTTAAGAAATAATGAGTCATTATTTACAGACCATAATGTTCTTCAAAAACCGCATCATTTTGAAGAGTGTTCTGGTTTCTCTTTTCTGTGCAGTTAAAATAAAAATGGATGGACCCTTTTCACATTTCTGGGATCTCAGAAGCAGAAGTCGTATTTGGGAAAACTTCTATATAGTTGTGAACTGAAACTACAACAAATATAATTTTTGTGTTCCTATTTGCCCCAATCGCACAAGAAAAAGAAATCCACGATATTGCTTTTATAACTTTACAAAAGGGGGGAAAAATACTGAGAGGTTAATTACTGTCCTCCAAAAAACAAAACAAAACAAAACAAAAAACAACAACCCTATAGGTCTTTTTTCCAAGGAGGAGGATTAGGGCCAAGCAATAATAAAAAAATAAAACCATCTTGAGATTAAAGTTGTTAAATTTCGAGAAAAAAACTCGTTAAATTTCGAGAAAAAAAGTCAAAATAAAATGTTGAGAATAAACTTGTTAAATTACGAGAAAAAACTTGAGATAAAATGTTAAGAATAAAGTCATTAAGTTACGAGAATAAAGTCGTTAGATTACGAGAACAAATTCGTTAAATTATGAGAAAAAAAGTAGTTAAATTTCAAGAAAAAAAGTCGAGATAAAATGTTGAGAATAAAGTCATTTAATTACGAGAAAAAATACGTTAAATTATGAGAACAAATTCGTAATTTTACGACTTTTTTCTCGTAATTTAACGAGTTTATTCTCAACATTTTATCAACTTTTTTCTCGAAATGTAACAACTTTTTTCTCGTAATATAATGACTTTATTCTCAACATTTTATCTCAACCTTTTTCTTGAAATTTAACGAGTTTTTTTCTCGTAATTTAATGACTTTATTCTCAACATTTTATCTCAACCTTTTTCTTGAAATTTAACGAGTTTTTTTCTCGTAATTTAATGACTTTATTCTCAACATTTTATCTCAACCTTTTTCTTGAAATTTAACAAGTTTTTTTCTCGTAATTTAATGACTTTATTCTCAACATTTTATCTCAACCTTTTTCTTGAAATTTAACGAGTTTTTTTCTCGTAATTTAATAAGTTTATTCTCAACATTTTATCTCAACCTTTTTCTTGAAATTTAACGAGTTTTTTTCTCGTAATTTAATAAGTTTATTCTCAACATTTTATCTCGACTTTTTTCTCGAAATTTAACACGTTTTTTTCTCGTAATTTAATGAGTTTATTCTCATCATTTTATCTCGACTTTTTTCTCGAAATTTAACAAGTTTTTTCCTCGTATTTTAATGAGTTTATTCTCAACATTTTATCTCGACTTTTTTCTCGAAATTTAACAAGTTTTTTTCTCGTAATTTAATGAGTTTATTCTCAACATTTTATCAACTTTTTTCTCGAAATGTAACAACTTTTTTCTCGTAATATAATGACTTTATTCTCAACATTTTATCTCAACCTTTTTCTTGAAATTTAACGAGTTTTTTTCTCGTAATTTAATAAGTTTATTCTCAACATTTTATCTCGACTTTTTTCTCGAAATTTAACAAGTTTTTTTCTCGTAATTTAATGAGTTTATTCTCATCATTTTATCTCGACTTTTTTCTCGAAATTTAACAAGTTTTTTTCTCGTAATTTAATGAGTTTATCTCATCATTTTATCTCGACTTTTTTCTCGAAATTTAACAAGTTTTTTTCTCGTAATTTAATGAGTTTATTCTCAACATTTTATCTCGACTTTTTTCTCGAAATTTAACAAGTTTTTTTCTCGTAATTTAATGAGTTTATCTCATCATTTTATCTCGACTTTTTTCTCGAAATTTAACAAGTTTTTTTCTCGTAATTTAATGAGTTTATTCTCAACATTTTATCTCGACTTTTTTCTCGAAATTTAACAAGTTTTTTTCTCGTAATTTAATGAGTTTATTCTCATCATTTTATCTCGACTTTTTTCTCGAAATTTAACAAGTTTTTTTCTCGTAATTTAATGAGTTTATCTCATCATTTTATCTCGACTTTTTTCTCGAAATTTAACAAGTTTTTTTCTCGTAATTTAATGAGTTTATTCTCAACATTTTATCTCGACTTTTTTCTCGAAATTTAACAAGTTTTTTTCTCGTAATTTAATGACTTTATTCTCAACATTTTATCTCGACTTTTTTCTCGAAATTTAACGACTTTTTCTCGTAATTTAATGAGTTTATCTCAACATTTTATCTCAACCTTTTTCTCAAAATTTAACGACTTTTTTCCTCATAATTTAACGAGTTTATTCTCAACATTTTATATCGACTTTTTTCTCGAAATTTAACAACTTTAATCTCGAGATGGTTTTATTTTTTTATTATTGCTTGGCCCTAATCCTCTTCCGTATTTTTCAAGCACCTTATAACGACCTATATTTACATTTTAAAGTCATGCGCCCTCTAGCTGGTGTAAAAATAATGACAGTGTCGCATTGACTGTCATTACCAATCAAAATGCGTGTTCATTTAAATGCAATGTGTGGACTTTTTACACCATTTCTCCTATTTCCATTTAGCAAAACTAATTTTTTATTAACAACCCCACCCCACCCTACTACTTTGTGTCCAAGATAAGTGCTCTTGTTGAGATTACACTTGAAAGTTATCACTGATTTCCCCATTTGTTGTAAACTTCAGGGAATTTAATTTAAAGACTCTACCTTATGTCAAACATCATTAAGAAAATAAAATACCCACAGTGAACTACACAGTTTGAATTCCCATTAAATAAACAGTTCATGTAATCTGAACATGTTTCCTTGTACAATGCAATTTGCCACAATTAAGTGTTATACAAGTAGATATCTTTGAGATTTTTTTTTTTTGAGGTAATATTTGTTTGCTCTCAAAGATTTCTTTAAACTTGTTGATTGCTATTGAGTCTTATTCTGTTGCACCATTAGTGTTCTTCTCTTTTTTGCCCCAAACTGCTACATGCCACTGCAAATTTACATCTATGTTTGATTTCAAGCTGCATCACTGTTTCTTTTATCTCTCTTACAGAAGGCTCGATGGGCAAACACGTAAGCACAACCATATTAATAATGCAGTATGGTGATACTGACCTTACTCTAAGCCTTTCAACCTCAGCTGGTACCTCACCGAGTGACATCCGACTGATACTCTGCACACCACACGTGACAGCAACTGCTTTAGTCCTGCAACTGGACAAAATGAAAATACTGTTTAAAATCAGGTGATGCTAATTATAATGTCATAATAAAAATGAAACAAATTCTGTTACATAAAGAGCTCTTAACTTTTATTAATATAGGCACTTTTATTTACCAACTTCTTTCATATACGATTTTTTTTTAAATATTTTCCAATTATTTTAATAATTCATAGAAGTTACAGCACTTAATATGTCTGAGTATTTCCTTAAACTATCTGTACAGTATGCTAAAAATATTGACATTTTATTGAAGCTTGAGAAAACTGCATGACATTTGCACACTGTGTCATGCACTTAATCACTTCATAACTACCCGCTAAACACACACACACACACACACACACACACACACACACACACACACACACACACACACACACACACACACACACACACACACACACACACACACACACACACACACACACACACACACACACTGTACATAGAACCAAGAGTGCACTCATTAAGCTGTGTAGGTGAGCACAAACAGCCTTGGAATTATGATAATGTGATTTCTGTTTATTATTATCTAAAGATGGAAAATGATGTAGAGGAGCTAATTCTGTTAAATAATGCAACATGCAGCGGCAGTATAGAGACATGCTTAATGCTGAGGCGTGTTGCATAGATTGGCTTATTAAACTGTAACTATAGGATATTTCGGCGAAAACAAACTTTGAAGTTGGTTTCATAGATGATAGATAGATTAGATAGATAGATAGATAGATAGATAGATAGATAGATAGATAGATAGATAGATAGATAGATAGATAGATAGATAGATAGATAGATAGATAGATAGATAGATAGATAGATAGATAGATAGATAGATAGATAGATAGATAGATAGATAGATAGATAGATAGATAGATAGATAGATAACTCTCAATGGCATAGAAATAGTACATAGAATGACAGTTTAATTGAGTCTAATGGGCTTCCATAGTCTTGGCTTATTTGAACATGTAAGTCTATGGGATTTTTATGATTTTAAATATCAATGTTTTTGGAAAAGTTGGATCAGTTAGAAAAGATATAGCAACAAACTTCAAAACAGTCTAAAGGTCTGACCTGAGTTTGGTGGTGTGGTTGTAGAGTTAAAGCTCTAGGAGAAGTTAGAGTTGATCATTTTAGGGTCAGAAAAAAATAATAATAATACAGGTTTTTTTCGATTGCTAAATGACAGTGAGTACAACTGGAGCTACATGTGCAAAACTCTAACTACAGTCTGCACTACCAACAGTCACCTGAGCCAAACAGTTAACACATGGCTCAAAACAGGCTCAGTGCAGCCAAACACTGTGCACAACCCTCACTGAGATAACACACACTGTTACTCAGAACACACTGAGAGTAAAAACACTAGCATCAAACTCCAACACAGAAAATACAAACTTTTCATCTGTACATTTTGAAGAATTTCAGTGAATTCATACAAAGTAATATTTTCTTCAAAGAAAAGAGTGACATTCTTTCACATGATTTATTTAAATTTTTAGAACATGATTCTTTAAGGTAAATGGAAATTAGCAGTTTGCTTCAATAGTCTGTAGTAATTTACTAAATTACAGTAATGAGTTACATATATATATGTGTGTGTGTGTTCACTAACAAGTCTAAAACAAGACACCTGCTTAGCCTTTCAGCTGAAATTGCAGTGTTTGAAAGGCACAACGCTGAAATCTATTCTGTTTTGAATGTGTGGTTCACAGTTTTGACAGCAGTGTGTTAGCATTTGAACAAAGTGTTGTCCACAGTGTTGTGCAGGTTGTAGTTAAAGTCATGGGATAAGTGTGTAGAGTTTTGAAAACTGTGTTCAAGCAATGAAAAACGAACTAGAGTTTGGTCCACATGAACTGCTGCTGTGCAGACTGTAGTTAGAGTTTTGCACATGTGACTCCAGTTGTGCCCGTCATTTAGCAATTGAAAAAAACTGTAATAAGTTTAAATAGCATTTCAGTAATTATATGAGGAAGGCTGCTGTTAAAGAAAAGTCTTATATAATGCTGTTCATTTGAACTTTCTATTCATCAACGGATTCTCAAAAATTCATGATTTCCCAAAAAAACAAAACAAAAAAAAAGCAGCACAAACATTTTCCACATTGATAAAAAAAAAAAAAAAAAAAAAAAAGCATATTAGAATGATTTCAGAAGGATCATGTGACACTGAAGACTGGAGTAATGACTGCTGAAAAAAATTAAGCTTTGCCACAACAGGAATTAATTACACTTATATTAAAACAGAAAACCACTTTAAATTGTAATATTTCACAATTTCTTTCAATTATTTTTCATCAAATAAAAGCAGCCTTGATGAGCATAAGAGATTCAAAAACATTTAAAAATTCTTACCAACTCCAAACTTAAAAAAAAAAAAAAAAAAAAAAAAAAAAAATATATATATATATATATATATATATATATATATATATATATATATATATATATATATATATATATATATATATATATATATACCCATACATATTTTTTTTTTTTTTGTTTGTACAGTGGTTAACACTTTCTAGATCTACATAATAAAGTAAAAATTGAGTCATATCTTGTTTTTATGTTAGTGTAGAAAAAAAGTCACACTCAACAAATGTAATTTTACTCTGTGTATTAATGTTTTTACTCCACATTTGTGCAGTTTTTTAGGATTTATCATATCTTTTAAATTTATATAAATAAATAAATAAATATTTTGTTGAGTAGGTTTTTATACAAAAACAGCTTTTTATGTAAAAAATAGTTTTAAGAGTACAACAATTTTCACTTTTACCAGTAGACGGCTGCAGAGCTCCACTATTTGCTATGTGCTTTTTCACAAACTGAAAGACATCTTTTCACAAGTATTTTTCAGATGGATTTATATCTAAATATTATGAAATCACAATTATGACAATAAAAATGACTTTTTGTCAAAGTTTAGCATTTTTTTTGTACAGAATTTGTATTGTTTTTCAATAATGTTGATTTTGAGGATGAATTTTGTCCATTTTCTAAGTGAGGTCTCATCATAATGTGACAATATTTGACTTTGACAAACTTTGACAAAAAGTAGCTTTTAATGTTATAATTGTCATTTCATAATATTTAGATATCCAACTGAAAAATACGTATGAAAAGATATCTTTCAGTTAGTCAAATAACACATAGCAAAAAGTGGAGCTCTGCAGCCATTTACTGGTAAAAGTGATCATTTTTTTTACTTTTAAAACTGCATTTTCCAAAAGATGGGCAAAAATCTTACACTAAACCATGTCAAATTATCCATGATATCCCCATGAATGAAATTTAGAAATGTGGTTCTTTTATAAAGTGAATTTGACACAAAAAGCTGTTTTTGTATAAAAACCTATTTTTAAACAAATATTTTTACATTTATTTATATAAATTTTTTAAAAATATGATAACTCCTCCAAAAACTGCACAAATGTGGAGTAAAAACATTAATAAACAGAGTAATTTTCCCCCTTTTTTTAAATATTATTTTGTTACAAAATTACATTTTGTTGCCTGGGGTCCCCAAAGACCCTGAGTGTACGTCCCAAACTAAGACCGCACAAGGGATATATATATATATATATATATATATATATATATATATATATATATATATATATATATATATATATATATATATATATATATTCTTTTTAGAGCAGTTCAAATAAATTCACTTAAAATTAAAATAGCTGGAACTGACACAATTTAACATCTGTTAGTTTATGTCAGTCTTTACCCACTTAATGCCCCTAGTTACTTCATTAATTAATGTAGGCCAATATTTGCAACCTAAAATGCTACAGAATCCCCTGTCAAAAGTAGC
Organism: Chanodichthys erythropterus; assembly: GCF_024489055.1. Lineage (NCBI taxonomy): Eukaryota > Metazoa > Chordata > Actinopteri > Cypriniformes > Xenocyprididae > Chanodichthys > Chanodichthys erythropterus. The sequence goes on from NC_090232.1 coordinate 30,857,302, forward strand.
GAACGCCCTCTGATTTATTTTAAGCTCAGGCAGCAGGGCCCAGTTCTTTTTTTGGGGCCACTGCTGGACTGAAGTCCTGGATTGAAGTTCCAAGTAGTTGGTTGCTGCTGGCAAAGTCCTACGCTTCCATCTGTTCCTCCCAGAATCATATGAAAGGGTGGCAGCGGCATCAACCGTACCCTGCTCATACATTTTCCAACGCAACAAAACAATAACTAACCGCCACACGTCTGCCAAAAGCCCTGATCATGAGCTTTATCACAACCAGTAATACCTGTGAATAATACATGGCCACCAGCTTACAGGGACCTCGGCGGCACTGCTAAACAATTTAAGGTGCCTGCTGATGGGTGTTGTATTTTCTTTAAGAGGAATTCCCTCATGGCTCTTCCCAGTCAAGTTTTTTGGCCTGACGATAAACAACAGTTTAATACTTGATCTAATCCCAGCCACGAGGTGAGTCCAAACAGCGCGTGCTGCTGCTTGTGCAGATGTTCACATCCAATAATCTATCCATAATTGATGAAACAGGGAGGTCAGATGTAATGGCTTCTGCCGTTGCGGCAACAAATAAATGATTATTGACAAAACGCAGCCAGTGCGGCACAGAGAGCCTGTGAGACAACAAGCTCTGAAGAGAGCGCCGTGTAAGGGACTTCCATCGGTCACTGCACAGGACGAAGCATAAAGTCTGGGACGTGAGAACCACGAGGGCCCCTTTACTCTGCTGTAAAGAGGGTGTTCCCTTTAAAAGTGACAAAAGGAAGGAGGCAGAGGACACTCGGAGGCGAGAGGTAAGTGAGCTACGGAGAGTGCACCAGGCCAGCTCAGTCCTTTCAGCTTTTATCTGCAGGATGAATGTTGAATGTAGAATGTATGACATGTTTGACAGTCACACTGAATGTGCTGTCAGACAGCTGCATGAGACAGAGCTGAGCTATGATGCTCCACAGCTGAAGAAATGCAGTGGTCTGCAAAGTAGAATATTTTATAGTAGAGTATTTTTGTTTGTTAGTTACTCAGGTGAATGAAAATTCTGGGTTCATTAACAGTGCGAGTCTTTCTATTGGATGGGGTTAGGAGAGGGTCAGTCATATAAAATTTAGCTAACTTAAAAAAAAATAAGTCATGTTAATGTAATGTAAAATGTAAATGTAAAATGTAAGTGTGTGTGTGTGTGTGTGCGCGTGTACACCCACTTAACCACCTTTTAGCAACGTCCTCATTTGTAAAAAAAATGGCATAAAAATAAAGTAAATACAGGTTTTGTTGTTTTACATTGTAAAAATGCAGAATGTTTTCTGTTAAGGTTAGTGTGTGGGTTATGGTTAGATTATAGTATTTATAATTAGCTGCATATAAAAAGTCTACGCAATGTCCCCATTTAGATAGCTAAGTAAACGTGTGTGTATGTGGTTCAGTTATACCATATGCTATGAGGACAAAATGTCCCCCCAAAGATAGAAATATGATGGACAAGATGGACATTTTTTGGTCCCCATGAGGAAAACAGCTTATAAAACATACTAAGTGATGTTTTTTGAAAATCTATAAATGTCAAAAGTTTTCTGCTGGGTAGGTTTAGGATTAAGGGATACAATGTACAGTTTGTAGAGAATAAAAATCATTATGCCTATGAAATGTCCCCATAAAACATGAAAGCCCAATGTGTGTGTATGTGTAAATCAACTCAAATGTCCAACACATCAATGTTTAATGTAGTTTTTTAAATGTAAATATTACATATATAAAACTATTAAATATTGTAAGTTAAATTTAATATATATTTTATCAATATTTCAATACATTTTAAACCATTTTTAAGAGTTTAATATTATATATATATATATATATATATATATATATATATATATATATATATATATATATATATATATATATATATAGTTCAGTCACTCAACTACTCACATGCTCATACATTCATCTAAAGATTCTCAGTCCATCCACTCTGTGATGATGCAAATATTGCCATATTCATATTCTCTCTTCAGAGCTTATATGTCTTTATCTGTATTCTAGAAGTCTGCTTAATCTGCTTGTCTTTCCACTTGTCACATACAGTATGGACTTCTATTGTAAGTGCACTTCTGTCAACATATTTGTCATGCCAAGTCCAAATTATTTTCTGTGGTGAACAGAATGTCACTACGTTTAACATGGAATATTTCTTTAAATTCCCCAAGAAAGTGGGTGTATCAGCACGTGTCTGTTTTTTTTTTTTTTTTTTTTTTTTTTAAGGGAAACGAGTGCCTATTTCAGCCCATTCTTCCTCTGTTTGACTCGCTCTCTCACTGAATGCCCTGTTAGCTCTTAATTACTGGATGAGATCATAAATATTTTAAGCATATGTTTTCCCGCTTTGTCACTGGAGCTCACAACTAAGAAAAACAAGTTCATCTGCATATTAATTGGGAGAGCGGGGCGGCGGATAGTGTCTGCGTGTGTGAATTGGGGGGGTCTGGTAACCAGAGTGGTGACAGCAGGAGGAAATGGCACTCTTTCATAGCAGCTGCTCTTTTAGACACCCACCCACTTCTCTTTTTCGAAGGAGGAGGAGGTTAGCCCTGAGGAGACTGGCCCGTGCCACAAAGGGATAAAGGAGAACTTTGGAGGGGTGTGCGAGACTGAGGGACTCGGTCTGGCCTCCCAGCAACACCCGTCCTGCATCATCTGGGACCCCCAGGAGCCCCCTAACGTGTGTCAGGACCTTCCCGGCATTCTTGATGCCTGCCGCTAAACTGGAGCATTAGCGATGAGAGGCCAAGGGGAGGCTGTTATGGGGACTACGGGTGTGGGTCTGTTCACGGGACGCCCCCTTCTCAGCTATTTCTAATGACTAGTGGATGTCCTGTGGGAGAAGTGCTCTGTGATTGCGGTCCTGTAAGCATCTGTGGCCCTTACGCTTGAGAAAGGTGCCATTGAACTGACAATATATATGGAAATCCCAGGCAATATTTCTTCAAAAAGTCGGCAAACCTCAGGCTCCCTCCCATCACATGGATCAGTGAATAACATATTAGAGGACAGGATTAAATAGTGTCTAATTGAATTTATGGACCCTAAAACTACCACTTAGAGCTCTTAGCGCTCTGTAATGACATGCTTTACTTAACTTATCTAAACAAAAACACTTATGATTCATTGTCGGCCTAATGGTATTTGTTCATGCCTGATTTCACAGAGTACGACACTTAACACTTTTTTTTAAGGGCCATGAAGCTGCCAATTATTTCATTAATAGTACTTGTTCAATGCAAAAGAAATTGATCAAAATGGGACATAATGAAATAACACTCATTTAGCTTTCTTTTAACTCTCAAATAAAGCCGCAACATTCAAGTTCAAAAGCAGAGCTAATTAGTTTGACCTCTTCTGTCATAATTAGCATGTATTTGGCAGGAAAAAGAGAAGCAGCTCGGCTTCTCCAATTATCTATTATCATGCAAAACCAGGTCATTGAGAGGTTGTGCAGCTTTGTTTGCTATTCCTATACATTTAATGAGTGAAATCAACTATATCTTTAAGATCAAGTGGTTTTGTAAACAAGTTTTGTTGAAAGGAACTAATATATTCAGAGCCAGATGAACTGTTTTGGACTGAAATTGAAAAGTGTAATTTACTCTTTGAAGTGATGAAAATTATTAAAGGGATAGTTCACCCCCCCCCCCCCCCCCCCCCCAAAAAAAAAATCTGTTATCAGTTACACTTATTTTATACCAAATCCGCAAAAACTTTCTTTATTCTGTGGAATACAAAATAATTGTTTTATTTATTTATTGCCCATACAATGAAAGTCAGTGAGGTCCAATGTTATTTGTACTCCAATGTTCTTCAAAATATCTTTCTGATATAAATATCTAAAATATATAAATATCTGTTTAACAAATAAATAAATAATGCCATGAGGCTGAGTAAATTATGACAGAATCTTTATTTTTTGGTTTCACTTTTTCCTTTTAATGCACTTTAAATACTATACATGAGACTCTGGAATATAAGTGTCATTTTTTTTTTTTTTTTTTTAATTGAGATTTATACATTATCTGAATGCTGAATAAATAAGCTTTACATTGATGTATGTACTTGTTAGGACAATATTTGGCCGAGATACAACTATTTGAAAATCTGGAATGTGAGGGTGCTGCAAAAAAAAAAAAAAAAAAAAAAAAAATAAATATATATATATATATATATATATATATATATATATATATATATATATATATATATATATATATATATATATATATATATATATATATATATATATATATATATATATATATATATCACAAATTTTGACTCATACAATGTATTGTTGGCTATTGCTACAAATATACCCGTGTGACTTATGAGTGGTTTTGTGGTGCAGGGTCACATATTATGTCTAATATATATTTAGCATATCAATAATAAATATTTTAAATTATTTTAATAGTAGTTTAAGATTATAAACTCAAATATGTCCATCAACATTTTTAGTTGACACTCATATGTATTTGTGCATACATTCTTCTTTAAAGATACTCATTTCATCTGCTCTGTGATTAATCTTATATATCCATATATGTCTGTACTACTCAAATATTTCAGAACTCATCTGCTTTTGAATGTCAAGTAAGGCTGTTGAAAATGTTATAAGCACTTGCCATATATAAACTTCAGTTACAAGTGCACTTCTGTCAACACATTTTTTGCTTATAATCTGTTGTGTAAACAACAAAAAAATACATTTTGTAATTTACATCATTTCCGGAAAAAAAGGTTTTGTGATACATATGCTTGATTGGAAGGGATTTAATGATATCTGTGACATAAATTCTCCCAGCGGACAACTGGACGGAGAGGGTGCACATTCATTCTCTGGCCATATTGTGATCTAACAATCATTTGAAGAACCAAGCCCTATTGATGTATGTTTCCAAACATGATTCACTCTCAGAATTCCTGTGCTTAAAAGACAAAAGGGGCAATTAGAGAAGGTACTGTTGTTGTGCATTAAAGGCTCTGTCCTCTCTTGCTGTCTGCTTCTGGTTGGATTATTACACTTTCAGTGGAGGATTTAACCAGAGGCCAGTTGGGCCATTGCCTGAGGGAGGCCCCCCCTGTTCAATGCACTCGAGATGCACTGCCCCCCTCTGCTTTTATTGCCTGCCTTTCATTCTGCCAGGCAATCCCTCTGCAGTCAGTAGGCTCACAGGATAACCTGCCTCAGGCAGTCCCCAAAAACCCTAAATCAGCTCGTCTTATATGTATGCAAGCCCAAAATGTGCCTTGCTGCCACCTGAAATAACTCATGCTACAAAGAAATGAGAGCTTGTGTCAGCAAGTGATGTCTGCTGTTCTAGTGGCATGGAAGGAAGTTCATTGGTTTGGTAAAGGATTTACAAATGTTAGCATGGGACATGACATGTAGTCAAAGAGGTTTTGAGGAAGGTGTGAGGACTTTTGAATAAAATATTTGGTGAAATATTCTGTTAAGCCACAACACAAAACCAATATGTTTTAATTTGACGTGTGCCTAATGCAAAAAAGATGAAGGTCTTGAACTCAGCACTGTGATGATGTCAAATGATTTTGAACATTTCTATTGGTCTAGGCCTCTGCATAATAGTTATGCACCGTTCAGAACTGAATTAAGAATTTCAGTTCCTGAAAATGGACTGAGGTAGGATGAAGAATTGTAATTTGAATTTTAATGTAAGGAAGCAGAATTAAAATAAATTCAAAGGAATTTGCATAAATGGAATGTTTTACTAGAAAAGCAATTATTGAACTCTCTCTCTCTCTCTCTCTCTCTCTCTCTCTCTCTCTCTCTATATATATATATATTACTTTTTTTTTCTTTTTTTTTTCTCAATGTTAATATATTTTATAATCAAATAAATATAAAATAATTAGAAGTAATATATTCGTGTGAAGGTAAAGCTGATATTTTTAGAAGTCGCAGTGTCACATGATTCTGATTTCTTGTTAAATAAACCTTATTACAGTATTATCACAGAAATGGTTGTGCTGCTTGATATTTTTGTGGAAATTGTGATACTGAATAGAAAGTTCAAAAGAACATTTCTTTTGAAAGAAGCATTTATTTGAAACAGAACTTTTAGAATTAATTAATGCATCCTTGCTGAATAAAAGTATTCATAATAATAATAATTAATAATAAGAACACATTGTATGGAAATCTTACTGAACCCAAACTTTGAATGGTAGTGTATACTGTATAACACTTCCCAGAATGCATTGCCTGTTTCAATATGTTCTGATTCACAATTCAACGAATGAGGGATGCAGCCTATTTATTTAAAATTCACTCATGAATTGAAAACAGGCCAATTCTTCAATTCTGAATTTTACACAACTCTGCTGCATATCAGTAAACTAGAACCATTTCAGAATTACTTACAAGAGAGAAGTTTAATTGACACTTACTGAAATGGTTCTTATCTATACGGAGTGCCTAAATTGTAAATACTAGTCTAAACAATGGAACTTTTCCAGAAGTTTTGTCAAATTGTTAAAAGTTGTTATTCAGTCTTCATCCTGCTCTTAAACTTATAGCATAGAAGTTCCTCAAAACCCAAAACTGCACCCTTCCTTATGAATATCAAATGAACATAATATATTCATATGTTAAACTTTTAGAATCCACCAACTGTTTTCCTCCTTCTTGGGCTTGTGAAAACATCCCTTGTCTGTAAATCTGTAGTACAAGTTGGATTGTCAAATCCCCATGCGTTGGAATGGCTGATTTGGGTTGATGGTTCTATTAAAAGCAGTTTTCCAGGGCTGCTGAGTGACAGGTCTCTGCCAAGCTGGCTCGTGTAAAGGGTAAATATTGCAGGAGGCCAGAGTCTCAGGAGCATGTGTGGTCGGGAGCTGTGATCTCTGATCTCAGGGATAGCACACAGCAGGACGTGATCGCTCGCCGCTGCTCAGTCCGACACTCGACACGTGCATTTCACACTCTCTCTGCAACCCCAAACCTCTCCAGCTCAGCTTTGAATGTCAGAAACATACTCCAGGCTCCCGTTCAGAGCAGCACATCACAGCTTTTAGCTCAAACAACTGCTTGTTGCTGATCACTCAACTCTCCCTGGGCTGCAGGTGAAAGTTTCCACTGACATGGAGTGCTGCAGTGTATTGCTTGTATTTTGGGGCTTAGTAAGGCAGATAGCTTTAGAATACTTATTAATGTGTTGACATGAGATGTTCGTGAGTCACTTAGCAAGGTTATTTGAATTCGAAATTTGATATTGAAAGCAAATTTTGAGCCACAGTTTATAATTGTTGAAAGTATATTGCTTTGTTGTCACATTACAAAAACAAACCAAATAAAAATCACTTTTACTTTTATTCAACATGAAGTTGATAAAAATGATAGTAGAGACATTTACGTTGTTACAAAAAATATGTATTTCAAATAAATGCTTTTGGTCTATTCATAAAAAAATCATAAAAAAGTGCTTCACTGTTTCAACAAAAACATTAAGCAGCACAACACTGATAATAATAAGAAATGTTACTTGAACACCAAAACAGTAATGGCTGCTGAAAATTCAGTTCCCTTTCGAAAGGGAACACAACTCTGCGTAAAACACGCTAGGGGAACACCTTTGCATGAACCGCTGTCTGAAACACATATAAACAGTGCATTCCAAACGGGATACATCGCCCTCTGAAGAGCACTTCGAAGTGAAAACAGTCATGGCCGCCATATTGAAGGGTTGTTCCAAACCGAAGTGCTCAGAACTGGCCACTTCAAAGGGCCCTTCGGAATGAAGGATTTTGAAGGGTACAACTGATTGACACTTCGGGCCCCCATGATCCTTTGCACAGTTTATTTAAAAAAACAAAAAACAAAAAAAAACACTAAATAATTACATGATGTGCTGATTAATTAACCAAATCAATTACAAATTAATCACACAACAATTTTGGCTGACAAATTAGCCCCAAAATATAATTTAAAGTCATTATTGTGTTAAATGAGAAAAGCATAGACATTAATAACTTTGATTAAACATAAAAGTGTCATTCAGTTATTCATTCCACCAATTAATTCAAATGGCTGAATTCATTCAGGAATAAAGCAAGAGACCTTTTTTTTTTTATGAATGGGTTACTGAATCAATGGCTCACTCGATTAATTAAAAAACAAACAAACAAACAAAAAAAAACTGCAGAATCATTCAGTAATGAAACACCATTGTCTGTTGCTCAGAAACACAACAGTTCCCTTTCGATACTCTCACTCATACTGCGTATGGGGAAAAGCTCCTTTTTCCTCCTTGCTGAAGCCTTTTTCAATGGCGCAGTGAAACTGCATGTCTATTGGCTCAAAGAAATGGAACTCTTTGAACCAATGACGGCGTGAGCCGGCAAGGAAGAGGCAGCGAGGCAGAGGAGTTCAACGCTCGGAGTTGGGAGAGCTTACGCCGGCCCAGCGCCCACTGACCTCTCCCTCTCCTGTGAGAGAGCCGTCCCCCGTCCTCTTTGCACGCCCGGAGCAGCGTCCCTCAGCGGAAGCAAGTGACCTCGTCTCCTTCGGCGGCTCGGAGGATGAGCTGCCCGACGACTCCATGTCACTCGCGGCATCCAAAGCGGAGGAGTGGGTTGGCGACGAGGAGCCCACCCCCCTGCCATCACTAGAGCCCATTGACTCCAGGCCAGGAACGGATGCCGAGTAAATCCGCATCCTTTCTAAGGCCGCCGAGGAGCTCGACCTGGAATGGGCCACACCAGAGGAGCCGACTTGCAGTAGGCTGGATGAGTGGTTTCTGCCGGGGCCCCGCCAGACCCCTCACCAGCGATCTGCGCCCTTCTTCCCCGAGGTCCACGCAGAGCTCATGAAGTCTTGGAGCGCCCCATACTCCACCCGCCTTCACACTTCTTCACCCGCGGCTCTCACCTCGGTTGACGGCTCACGTGAGAAGGGCTATGAGCAGATGCCGCCGCTAGACGAAGCTGTGGCCGCTCACCTCTGCCCGCCCGCGGCCAGGGCCGTGGGCTGGAAGAGCAAGAGGGCCCTTCCCTCTAAACCCTGCCGTACGACCTCTGCCATTGCCGGCCGAGCGTACTCCTCAGCAGGGCAAGCTGCATCAGCGCTCCACTCGATGGCCATCCTTCAAGTCTTCCAGGCCAAACTCCTCCGTACCCTGGACGAGTCTGGAATCGACGCACCGGCCTTCCGTGACCTGTGCAGCGCCACTGACCTGGGCACGAAGACCACGGCCCAGGCCATAGGAAGGACCATGGCCAACTTGGTTGTGTTGGAGCGCCATCTCTGGCTTAACCTCACGGAGATCAAAGAGGCAGACAAGATGGCCTTCTTGGATGCCCCTGTCTCGCCCTCCAGCTCTTCATCCGCTGTAAGTCGTTAGACCGCCGTAAGACCCAGCCTCAGAGCAAGCCTGCCCCTTCCGCTTCACAAGCAGCGCCACCTAAGGAGCAACACCTGCGGGCCCGCCCTGCGAAACTCTCCACGCTCCCGAGACGCCAGGGTCCCCGCCCTAAGATAGTGCTGGACCCAATGCCTCCGGTGTCTTCCTGATCCAGCAGGAAGAAAGAGGATGGGGTCAGGTCTCGCCATGGCCAGACCGCCCCAAAAGCTCTCTCGCTTGCATTCCCTGCCACCTCGCTTAGCTCCGGGTGCTTGAATTCATCGGGTTATGTGCCCTGCGCCCACAACAACTGCGCCCACACAAACCGCCGTTCTAATGGCGAACCCAATATTTTAAAATTACCAAAAAGAGAGAAAATTTCCTCATCTTATAACGACGGTGCAAAGACCCCTGCACAGCGGTCTGTCACCGGACGCTATTCAGCCCCTGGTCACACGGGTCGAGGCCTGGCAAGCCATCCCCGGAGCTTCACAGTGGGTCATCGGGACTATATCCAGCGGCTACTCCCTGCAGTTCACCCGAAGGCCACCGCGCTTCTGTGGTGTGGTCACCACTTCAGTCAAAGCGGACGACGCTCATGTCCTCCGCACAGAAGTGACGTCTCTGTTACAGAAGGGAGCCATAGAAATCGTCCCCCCCGCAGAGAGCGAGTCGGGCTTCTACAGCCGCTACTTTGTTGTCACCAAGAAAGATGGTGGTCTCAGACCCATCTTAGACCTCAGACTTCTGAACCTCTCCCTCATGAGACAGAAGTTCAGAATGTTAACGTTGAAGCAGATCCTCGCGCAGATCCGACCAGGGGACTAGTTCTTCTCGCTGTCGGACAGCATGACGGTCGTGTCTTATATAAACCACCAGGGAGGCCTTTCGTCCAGCCGCCTTTGTGCCCTGACAAAGCACCTCCTCGAATGGGCAGCGCCTCAGAGCGACTCACACACCTGGCAAATCAAACCTTGGGGCAGACATGCTGTCACGGAGCAATGTCCCCTCAGACGAGTGGATGCTCCACCCCCAAACGGTATGGAAGATATGGGAAATCTCGGGAAGGCAGAGGTCGACCTCTTCGCCTCAGAAGACGGCTCTCACTGCCCGACCTTCTTCTCGAAAGAGACAGATGCCCTGGCCCAAGCCTGGCCCAGGCTCCTCCTTTACGCTTGTCCCCCGATCGCAATGATCCCTTACATGATCAGACGAATCAGGGAAGACAAACACAGAGTCCTACTGGTGGCCCCACTCTGGAGGACCCAAACCTGGTCCTCAGAGCTGTTCAGGCTCTCCACAAGAGACCCATGGCCAATCCCCCTGAGAAGAGACCTCCTCTCTCAGGCGAACGGGACGATCTGGCACCCCCAGCCCCAACTGTGGGCTCTGCACCTTTGGTCCCTCGATGGGAGCCGATAAGCCTCCCCGGGAACATTTTGCACACCATTTCTCAGACTAGAGCTCCGTCCACCAGGCGTCTCTACGCCTAGAAATTGTCGGTTTTTCGTTTTCTGGTGCTCAACGCGCAGCGTCGACCCTGTGGAGAGGGACGTATCCCAGATACTGTCTTTCCTCCAGGAGCGGCTGGATAGTGGTCTCACCCCTTCCACACTCAAGGTCTACGTTGCAGCCATTTGAGCGTTCCACGCCCCTATTGCTGGCCAGACGGTGGGCAGAAACGGCCTTATTGTCCGTTTCCTAAGAGGTGCTAGGTGTCTTAACCCCCCTAGACCACTTACCGTTCCCTCTTGGGACCTTTCCACTGTCCTTGCAGCCCTCAAGGGTCCGCCAATGAAGTCAGCTGACCTTCGGCCCTTAACGCTCAAAACCGCTCTGCTACTCACGCCAGCATCGGTTAAGCGCATCGGCGACCTGCAGGCCCTCTCTGTGAGCCCTGCATGCCTTGAGTTCGGGCCCAGCGACTCTAAGGTCGTTCTAAAACCTGGCTAACCTAAAGACATGGCTATGTCCCCAAGGTGCTCTCAACCCTGTTCAGAGCACAGGTTATTTCCCTCTCAGCGCTACTTCCTTCCACGGACGAGCGAGAGGTGCATTTACTCTGCCCCGTCAGGGCATTGAGGATCTATGTTGAGTGGTCTCAGCCATTCAGGCAGTCAGACCAGCTCTTCATCTGCTTTGGCGGCCACACCAAAGGGTCTCCGGTCTCTAAGCAACGCCTCTCGCGTTGGATAGTCGATGCAATTGCTCTATGCTACTCCTCTATGGGCCTGGACTGCCCCATAAGAGTAAGAGCCCACTCCACTAGAGGCATGGCCTCATCCTGGGCGTGGTCTAGTGGCGTTTCTCTCAAAGACATCTGTGAGGTGGCCGGCTGGTCCTCGCCGTCCATTTTTGTCAGATTTTACAATTTGGACATCCTGACCTTACATGCTCAGGTCCTTTCGGTGTGAAAAGATGGCCTCTCTGAGCACCGTCGTCACGCTCTCCCAGGGGCCTTCCGCCCCCTGTGCATCTAGGGTTCGACGGCTTTAGCCCCTCACATATCCTCTGGGCCCCCCTGGCGCCCACGTTTTGTTTTGTCGTTCCCTGTCGCGGCACGGCGTGATTGAATTAGTTCCCCATACGCAGTATGAGTGAGAGTATCGAAAGGGAACGTACTCGGTTATGTACGTAACCTCGGTTCCCTGAGATACGGGAACGAGTACTGCGTATTATGCCGTGCCCCAACACTGCGGCTCAGTATCGTCGCTTCAGTCGAGTTAAACTGAATCCATGGCGAAAACACCGACTTATATAGCCATAAGCCACGCCCGTTTTGGCGGGCTTGTTGGCGCGCTGTTTTGCCATTGGCTCGCACGACTACGCCGCGCCGGCATTGGTTCAAAGAGTTCCATTCCTTTGAGCCAATAGATGTGCAGTTTCACTGCGCTATTGAAAAAGGCTTCAGCAAGGAGGAAAAAGGAGCTTTTCCCCATACGCAGTACTCGTTCCCGTATCTCAGGGAACCGAGGTTACGTACGTAGCCGAGTACGTTCTGCTGTGGCGAAAATAAGCAAATACAGACAATATTGTGTCTAAAATGTAACATAATATTAACTTCTTGTTTATTGAACTGTCGTATGAAATCAATATCACTTTTGCAATTGTGCACATAAAACAGCCCCTTCGCTCATGTGGTAATGCTAAACTATCTCATATGATTAAAATATAAGACAAAAAAACATTAAAAGCATTATTTTTTTCCATAATTAATCGCACCAAATTAACACATTAAATTGACAGCCCTATTTAAAATGTTAAAATAGAAAATTTTAATAATATTTCACAATACTAAGTGTTTTACTAAGTTTTACTGTATTTTTGATCAAATAAATGCAGCCTTAGTGACCATAAGGCTTTGCTTTAAAAAACATTAAAACAAATCTTAACCACCTTAATAATACATATAATTTATAACTAAAAAGGACTGCTGTGTTATGATTTGAGGCTGACAAAAACAAAAAAAATAAAAAAGAATAAAAGCTAAAGGCGCTGTTAAGAATATACACACACACTTAAAAAACATTAATGTCACAAAAATGCCTTAAATAGACTAGCTGCAAAATTAATATTACTTGGGGTGCTGCAGTTAAACTGCTCCAGTGAAAAATGAGGGGTGTGATTAGGCACAGGAAGAGACAGAGAACGAGCCACTTATATTTACCAGCCAAAAAGACACTAACAGAGGCTGAGCTGATAGTAAGACTGACATGAAAATAGGGTGAGAATTACTGCTGAATTTCAGCATTTTTGCATCATTTGCTGCTGGCCTGCTGGTAAGACAAAGGCCTTTCATAACATGATGATGGTGGCATTGACAAGCTGCCTGTGTTGCTGTGAAGAACGTCTCACTCTATCACTTTAAACCTTTTTAAAAGATAAATAAAAGTGAAGAGTAGTGCCAGAATTACACAATGAGTTCAAATGTAAACAAGGGAGCCAGGCACAGGAGGTGAGAAAGAAAGACAAAGAGGGAGAGTGAAACATAGCAAATGTATTTCTCCTCCACCCCTATTTTGATGCCCGTTTTTGAGCGCATAAATATTTGATGAAATGGGCCGAAACCAAAGCCATATAACATTCCTGCATTCCTGAAGCTCGCTACCCCCATAAGCCATAAACATTAAAGGCATGATTGAGTGCATTAAAATGAACTCATTGGAACAGCACATTGATTACTTGATGGAGAGTCCCCCTACTCTAATACAATAAATAGGGCTAACAGAATATTGCCCATTGCGTTTGCATATGGGAAAGGACACGGTGTGATATGGGTGGGAAAAGGGGGGTTGTTAGGGTGTAGGTCCAAACTTTATGCTTTTTCCCCAGTGAAGGCCCAGGCATCATGCTTTGTCCCCTCAAATCTATCTTTTTAAATGATGTGTACATTTGGTCTCAGTGGGAAGTTAATTAGGTCCAGAGATTGCTTCAGGTATTGTTCAGGTAATTTAAAATGTCAGAATACGCAGGATGCCTGGTCTGACCCAGGCACTCTCTGTACCTCTGCAATATCAGGAGTAGCTAATTATTTTCCTTCTTTTGGTTGGCAGATTTGCTGGTAGAAAGAGAACAGAAAAGGAATAATAATTGGAAATATTAATGAGGTGGGTTTGTTGGACCCAAAAGACTTTTGTAATATCTCACTGCCAGCAGAATGTTTGCACTCATGGTGAACCTCCAGATATTTCGGCTAGAATTAACTGCGGTTGCTGTAAAAGTGTCACCGCTACAATAGTCGTGAATTGTACCGTCACTTGTGGAGTGGAGAGTATGGCTACTATTGGATGACTTTATCCAAAATAAAAATTCTGTCATGCCTGCATGGAAATTTCTTCCATGTAACAAAATAAAGAATCTTCAGGTTTTTTTTCTCTTTTCTCCATTTTCATACAAAGACACTAAACGGTTTAGATTGATCACAGGTTGGCAAGCTCCAAAAAGGCGCTATAAAGGTACCAAGTAGTCCATATAACTAGGGTGCTTTATATTCCAAGTCACCTGAAAAAACTGCAGTGGAAGGGAAAAGTAAATACTGTAATGGTAAATATAACTTCTTACACAAAACTATCAAATGACTTCAGAAGACTTGGAACACAGTAAAAACAAAAACAAACAAATAAAAATAATAAATAAATAAATAATTAAAGTTGAAAATTAGTTGAAAACAGTTGTGCTGCTTAATATTTTTGTGGAAACCAAAATAGAAATTCATAAGAAAAGTACAGTAAAAAAGTAAAAGTCTTTACTGTCACATTTGATCAGTTTAATGTATTCTTACGAAATAAAAATAGAGATTTAAAAAAAAATAATAAAAAAAAAATAAACAAAATTCTGAATAGCATTGTCATCATGGGGTTGAAATAAAAGGCATAAAATAAAGAATCTACATGCAAGAATTTCTTTAATCAAATCAAACTTACACTACTTCAGGATATCTGGAAACAAACAAAAAAAAAACAACAACAAAAAAAACAACAACCACTTATTAGAGATGAAATCTGACCAAGACTGAAACAAACATATATATAGAGGGTGGTATCCACATGATGTCACCGTCAGCCAGAGTGACTGTGGTTACGCCCAATGAGTGGCAAAAAGACTCAGAGAGTCACTTTTAGAGAGCTTTGCGATTGACTGTACAAAAAGATTTGACAAGAAATCTGAGGTATATTTTTACGGACTGCCGAAAGCTAAAGAAAAAAGAGGCAAATGGATGCAGGCAGTGAAAGTGGATCATTTTGTAAATAAAAAAAAAAATACCCTATATTTATATACTGTATTGACAACTCAATTAAATATTTAGCATCTTACATTCTGCATAATTGGGTGTTTTTAAATAAACACTGATAAAAACTATACAAGTTTTAGGTCTGGATGATATATATATATATATATATAAAACATTGATATAAGTGATCACCCAGATTTAGACCTACCTATATTGTATTTATATAAAGCGCTCACAGGCAAATTTGCTTTATGTATTTCCCCTACATTCAAATTAGGCACATATAAATGTCTGGAAAAACTATTCCTGGCTGCATGTCAATAATCTTGGATTACTGGATCTTTGATAAGTTGTAACAGGAACACTATCGAGTCCAACCCGTAGTTTAATCATTTGTTGGTATCACTTTACAATAAGGTTCATTAGTTAAACATTAATTAATGCATTAACTAACATGAACAAACAATGAACAACTATATTTTCATCAACTAATGTTAACGAAGATTAGTAAATACAGTAACAAATGTATTGCTCATGGTTAGTTTATGTTAGTTCACAGTGCATTAATTAATTACTTAATTATTATTAATTACACAAGATTTTAATAATGTATTAGTAAATGTTGAAATTAACATTAACAAAGATTAATAAATGCTGTATAAGTGCAGCTCATTATTAGTTCATGTTAACTAATGTAGTTAACTAATGTTAACTTATTGTAAAGTGTTACCCATTTGTTTTACTCGTTTTCGCAGTTTCCCCTAAATCCAGTCATGCAGCAGGCTCTTTTGCCACTGAGGGGGCGTGTTCCGGCGCAGAAGTTATGTCAGTGCATACCTTATATACACAGAGAAACAAACAAAATAATTAAACAAGATAATTAACTAGACACAGGTGTGACACATAAGAGCAAATAAAAAGCCATGGCAACTGATGAACAAAGGCAAAGGAAACTGAATTGGGAACGGTGCAAAACCAAACACAAAGTCCAACACAAACACTGAGCAACCATGACAAGTATAGTGTTTCTAAAGCTTTCTTCTTGTGCCTTTGACACCATCTGGTCACTATGAACTAGATATAGAATGATATAGAACGATATATATGATAATGATATAGAATGATAATGAACTAGATATGTGCAGATAATAATATATGTGATATCTTTGTGAAGACATACATCTGTTCACATATAGATCTACATCTATTTATTTTTTGGTGAACTTTACCTTTAAATAGTCGTTTCTTGTTTTGATACATGTTAAATGCTAATAGGATGCTCACACTGAGGACTTGCATTCTTTGTTCTTCAAGTACACAGTTTTGTTTCCTTTGCTGTTTCTTATTTACATTATGTCTCAGAAATAATTATCAAGGCACTGGCCTCTGTCAGTTGTAAGGTGCCTGTCCTGTGTGTTGCCACAAGAAGCAGACATGAAGCTGTGGCTGGAGGATAAGCCAGAGGCAGTGGACACAACAGTGGACACAACAGCTCCTTCAGTTTAGCTCACACTATAGATCTGCACTTACAGAAAGTATAAATGCTACAACAACTCAAATATACAAAGTGCTCTCCTTCTTTAGTCACACTATGAAATCAAAATGGACAAATATTGTTTATGGAATATGACAGTATTCATTTTAAATGATTTATCTGTGCACAGCATTATTTAGGGGTCCAATCACCAAAACCTTTTCTTTGTCTTCTTCTTTATAATTTTTTTTTTCTGCCCTAAAAATGTATGAGCATCAGAGACATAAATAGCAGATATTTCATTTCTGCCTACTAAATTTCCCTGGCATTTTGGATTTTCTTAAAAACTTAATATTTCGAACTCCTCCTAAGCCGTTGGTCCGATTTTCACCAAAATAGGTACACAGCATCTATAGGGACAGAGCTGGCAAAAAGTTATCAAAAGAATGTCTTGGTGTAACGAAGCGGGAGTCATGGTAAGATCCAAATGCAAGCTTTATTAAGAATGTCGTACAGGCAGGGTCAATCAGGAGCAGACGAGAACAGCAAGGGACAGGCAGGATCGTAATCAGGGTGCAGGCAATGGTCAGGACAGGCGGATATCATTCGCAGAACAGTATACAAGGCAAGGGTCAGGACAGGCAGCAACGGGTCAAAAAACAGGAACAGGCAAGATCAATCACAGGCAGACAGAAAACAAGGAAACGCTCAGAATTGTCACAAGGAATCAAGACTTCGCAAACTGGTGGTGTGAGTGTGAGTCCTTTATAGTCCTGTTAATGTACTGCAGCTGGGTGTGGTGATTAGTGAGGAGTGTGTGCATGGCTGTATGTGGCGACAGGTGATTGGTGTGGAGTGAACATGTGACTGGCAGGGAGGATTGTGGGTAATGTAGTCCGGGAACTGACAGGAACAGACAGTGATCGTGACACTTGGTTTCTGTTATATCCCTTATTGCCTGAGGGAATGATTACACATTACGTTGAATGCCTGATATTATGGGGTCTCATTTGGGAACCCAATCACCTTCAGGTAGTAAGAAAATGGGCCAATGAAGCTTGGAGCTTTTAGAGATTTGCATGGCAAGCCACTCCCCCAAACATGCGGGCATATAAGCTTGCCAGCAACTCATTCATTCAAGTTTGTGCTGAGGAGCCAAGACAGCATCCTGGCATTCAGCAGGTGGTACAGGATTATGGCAGATGGGCATAACGTCTCAGGGAACAAGGGTTACGACAGTATCCAAAACGTTCCCTTTGTCAGTCACGTTCGATTTTACGTTGAATGACTGACGTTATGAGTCCCTATGGAAAGCTCTAAAAGCAATACTTCATTTGGAAGATCTCTGTGGTAGGTCCTGCCTGGATGGGACCACTACAGATTCAGAGATGGGGAGAGCGGAATCTGCCCAGGGAAAGACAGGTTTACCAACAGGAAAACCATACAGTGGAAGAAAACACATATGGGATTACCAAGAATGAATAACAACATACTGTATGGGGAATCTAGCCCAGTACAGGGGCTGACTGACTGGGCATGCATCTTGAGTACTGGGCCTAGCGTTAGACACCTCTGCCGCATCTGACTGCTGAAGGATGCTTCGAGGAAAATCCATCCAGGAATCGCCAAGTGGGGAACTCACCTGGAGAGTAAGAAAGTGCTCATATCCCCCCTTTAGAGGGAAATGGTGCTGCTAGCGAGACACAGAGCCAGTATTCCCGCACATTACCTGTTGTACCTAACACATGGGGAGAAAAAACAACCTCAACCAGAAGACTGTAGAATCTCACTAAGGTGTTAGGTGTCGCCCAGCCTGCAGCTCTGCAAATGTCTGCTAGAGAGGAGCCACATGCAAATGCATAGGAGAAGTCAACACGGGCCCAGCCCATTTTGGAGGCATATGTTGTGACAACAACATGCCTGGACACTTGTTCTAAGGGCACTCTGGCCCGTATAAAGGCAAGGTCCAGCCATGGCCTGAAAGTGCAGTCACAGGACAGTGTGATTGTCACCCAATGTGTGAGACAGTGCCATGTCCATTTTGGGACTCGGCTATGTAGCCAGTGCTGAAGCGGTCTCATGTGCATCAATCCAAGCAGTGTGACTATGGCTGCAGATGCCATATGCCCCAGGAGCCACTAAAAATTGTTTCAGTGGACCCGCAGTCCTGCTCCTGAATGAATTCAGGCAGTTCAGCACTTACTTGGCGCGCTCTTTCGTGAGACATGCCATTATGTTGACCGAATTCAACTCCATACTGAGAAAAGAGATACACAGGGGAGCCAAAGCCCCAGATAGATGAGGTGCCTGAGCCTGTGTTCACACAACAAATCTAGAGAGTGAGCTAGAATGAGCCAGTCATCGAGATAGTTGAGAATGTGAATGCAAACTTCCCATAGTGGGGCAAGGGCAGCCTCTGTGACCTTCATAAATATGCAGAGAGACAGGGAGAGCCTGAAGGGGAGGACCTTGTACTGGTATGCCCGACCCTCGAAACAAACCGTAGGAATGGTCTGTATCAAGGCAAAATCAAAACATGGAAATATGCATCAATTAGGTCGATTGCTGTAAACCAATCTTCCAATGCATGCAAGGATGCGTTTCTGCATTAGCATCTTGAACGGGAGCTTGTGAAGGGGCCGATTCAAGACACGCAGATCAAAGATTGGTAGGAACCCACTGCCTTTCTTGGGTATGCTGATGTACGGGCTGTAAAATCTTGACTTCATCTTGGCTGGAGGGACGGGCTCTATTGCGTCCTTCACCAGCAGGACCACAATCACCACATGCAGGACAGGGTTATCTTTGTTTTCAACTGAGATAAACAGGACACCACTGAACCTGTGGGGACACCGGTGAACTGAATTGCATACAAGCCTTGGATAGGAGGCGCGGGCGATTCTGCCAGATGGCAGCACTTTGCGGTCATAAATACCCCGCAATTGCAGTCTCTACCTGAGGAGTCTTTGTGTAACCCTTGGCTGTCACACCATCAGGAGTAGTGAGAGTGGATGAAGCAGCAAAGTGGCTTCGGACAGTAAAATGTGCCTTCCACGACTTTGTGACCTCCTCATGCACCTCCGGGAAGAAAGGAACTAAGAATGAAACACACAGGTGAAATGCCATCTTTAAAAAGACGCAACATCACCTGTATTTGCTCTTTTAGGGAAACTGCTCTTTTAATTGTTGAAGCACCCAGGGGTGAGATCGCTGAGCTTATCTGTTAAATTTTGCTCTTTTGGCAAAAACACTGCTGAATGTACCTTATGTCCAACGAAGTCCCTGTTTCAGCGAAGGCAGATTGCCACGCAAATCTTACGCCAATCTTCATTGGTCCATTTTCTTACTACCAGAAGGAGATTGGGCTCCCAAATGAGACCCCATAATGTCAGTCATTCGACATAACATCGAACGTTACTGACTGAAAGGAAACTTTGATCCATTGAAGCATTGCAGAGATAAAAGTTAATTAATTGGTGAGGCAATTTTTATGAGTTGACCTATAGCTGCTGAACGCAAAGTCCAAGCATAATGAAACTTGACAAACAAAGGACATTCTGACGATGCACACCAAGTTTAGTAAAATTTAGCTAAAAGGGGGGTACTACAACAACAAAAAACATTATAACTCTGTAACCGTATGATTCATGAAGTTGAAAACTGGTATACATGGCGTCCTAACATATCCTTGGACTTGGATATTAAAAAAAAAATATATCCAGCAGTCAATCATATTTCAGAGGCAAAAATGTATATATTTGTACATTGTCTGAAAATGAATACATGTACCAAATTTGAGAAAATCAGCCTCAAGTTGGATAACTTAACTTAACTCTATAATAAGCAACTTTATGTTTTAGTTAATAAATCTGCAACCGTGTGATAGAATGAAAATTCTTACTTTAAGCCCCGGCAATAGATTTTATGATTATATGCCATTTTAATTTGTTAAAAAAAAACCTACATTCAACTGAAAAATTAAGGCTGTGATATTAATGTTGCTCACTAGAGTATAAGTGTTATGATTACCGTCTGTTCCTGTCAGTTCCCGGACTTCATCTCCCATCATCCTCTCTGCCACTCACCTGCACACACTTCACACTAATCACTAATCACAACACCCAGCTGCAGCTCATTACCAGGACTATAAAAGACTCTTACACACATCACCTCATGGCTAGGTCTTGTTTTCCCTGTGTGACATTTCCAAGCGTTATTATTCTGTTTCCCTGTCTGTTCCGGTTCCTGTTGCTGATCCCTGTCTGGTTCTACAGTTCTGTGACTGTTAGCTGCCTGCCTTTTGACCACTGCCTGTTTCCTGACTACGATTCTGCCTGTCTCTGATGTTCCTGTTCGCCCCGCTTGACCATGCCTGTACGACCACGCTCAACATTTAATAAAGCTTTGCATGTGGATCTTACTCTGAGTCCCGCCTTCGTTACAATAAGAAATCTTTTTTTTTTTTTTCTCAGTTTCCATCCCTTTGAATGGAAATAAATGCATAGATCTAGTTCACTTGCATAACTATGGTGTACTGACAGCGTAGTTTTATATAATTAGTGTTAACAGAAATCTATGAAATGCTTATATCATTCAATTTTTAACCCTTTTAGACCCCAATAAAACACATTTTCAAGTTCCAAGACATGATTACAAAAAACTGCTGTCTGTTTAAAATCAAAAGAGATTTTTGTCTTTTTCACAATAATGACATTACAATATTTTTTGAGGTATGAACAATAAAACAAACACATGTTAAACTGTAAGCATTAGGTAAGAAGGCAATTCATATACAGTATAAATAAATTATAAAAAATGAAAAAGGGCCATGAGATAAATGCTTCAGATCAATAGTTTTGAGCTCTAAATGAGCTGCAAATTTTACATTCATTTGAAATGGTCCTGTCCATGTATTTAATCTAAATTTAAATGTTGAATATGAGAATATTTTGATCAAACCCTATGCCTGGTTTCACAGACAGGGCTGAGATTAAGCCAGTAGTAGGCCTTAGTTCAGTTAGGGGATTCAAAAAGGGCATAAGTAACCAATATTCTTCAAAAAGTTCTCTTCAATATAACAGTCAAATGAAATAGTATGATAAATAAATAAAGTAGCCTTGTTGACAAGTGAGTAAGGGCAAATCGCACAACATACGGTACCTTTAATGCCCTGTAGAAGGTGATATCACTTCTTTTGTAGCAGAAAAAGTTAGGTGCCATGCAAATTGTATAGAGAAATTGCATTCTTCATCACAAATGTTTTGAAATAAAAAGTACATATACTTTTTAAAAAATGTAGTCAAGTATAAAGGCAAAAGTTGCTAACATCTTTGATACTCAGTAAAACTACAAGGTAGCCAAAAGATACTGAAGTAGAGTAACTAGGCCCTACATTTACTCAAATACTTTATGACGTGTTTACTGGCACAAACCTTCCAATCATCTAATGAAGCCTTTGAGACAACGGTCAAATTAAAATAAATACATTTCTTACAAGGTATATTATCTCCATAGCATTGTGTTAATGAGTGAAATACATTGATTTTTAACTGTACTGAATTATAGATCCACTGTGTGGAGTAATGTACATTAACAGAACTATCATTGGTAGCACTACTTATCTGCCCATCATCCTGACCCTCTCAAGTAGCAATTTCTACGCACTAAGACTCTATGATGTGGCTTCACAAAAGCTGCCCATTTACTGTAACAAAACCCACATGATCATACAGTACTTAATAGGTGGATGTCATTACACAATGTCCTCATTTTAACCTCTTTTTTAGTGTCTGCATAAGAATTCCATCGGCATAACAAACAAATGAGCAGCAGATGGTTAACTCTCCCATTGTCTTCTCTGTTTAGTGAGGGAAATACCTATTCAAGCAGCACATTTTTGATCTACAGGGAGAAAATGGCAAAGATTCTTTTATATTCAAATGAGAACATTATCATAAGGCGCCCGACAATAGAAAAATCCGCTTCTGTTAGTGTCTCATTTGAATAGCTTATATCTTCAAGACACCTCGTCAGGAGATTCATTTGGGCTTTCGTCCCCGGCACGGGACACCTCTGTAGCTGGGAAGTGTCATGCGTCCAACTCTAATTTATCAAGAAAGGGCCCCTTTCAAAGATGAGCGATGTAAACACGGAAGATTAATTAGGTTAAGTAGACTTGTACTTGTGAGTCAAATCACATCATCGGGGCATATATGGGCACCTACTGAATGGGTTTTCCTGTCCTGAAAGGGAAAAATTATCCATCTTTTGTCAAATGTTTCAAAATGGGACTGATCTGAGGGAAGTCTTTTTATGGCACCTGTGGCAGTCTCTGTGAGCACGTGCGTTGGAGACAGAGACAGAGAAGCCGCCCCCGATTAGAGATGGAGACCAAAAGAGGATCAGACGCAAACATGTCAGCATCTTTTAATGTGTGTATCAAGTCTTTCAGGCATCTCAAGGAAGCCAAACAAAATAGAAATGACAAGCTGGTGTTTGGCAACTCAGAGAGTGAGGAGGCAGTGATGGGGGGCTACAGAGAAAACTTTTATTTCTCCAATCATTCTCCGCAGGGAATACATTCACTCCACTGTCATCTTCTCACTGAATTACAATTAACCTGTCTTTCTTTTGCTTCTTTTCCTTGTACGTCCCCTCCTCCCTACGACAGGGGACTCGTTGAGGTGTTTCCGTTTGGTAATTTCATTTAAACACTATAATTAATGTACATGATTTAAAATCACTAATTATAGTTAAATGACTGCTGCATCTTCACAGTCTGTGTCTGACATGAATACTTGACCTGCAGATTGATCATGCAATCAGCGGAAGGAAGAGATGGAGAAAAAAAAAAAAAAAAAAACTAATAATAACCCAACTGAGAAGCTGCATAAAATATCCATGCATAGATACAGTTTCCTAAATTAATATATGTAATTTATCTTCAACATTTAGGATACATTTGCAACAGTTATATCATAAAAAATAATGCTTATGTGCTCATTATTAAATACAAAATGAATTAAAAGAAATCTTTTTTTTTTTTAATAAGTTTGTTGGTAACTTTATTTTAACTAGTTGCTTATTAGCATGCATATTAATAGAATATTGGCTGTTTATTAGTACGTATTAAGCACATATTAATGCCTTATTCTGACGATATTCTACATTCTTAATCCTACCCATTACCTAAACTTATCAACTAACTAACTAACTATGAATTAGCAGTAAATTAGGATTTTATTGAGGGAAAAGTCATAGCTAATAGTTTATATGTGTTCCCTATACTAAAGCATTACCAGTTCCTCTGGCCTAATCAAAACATATTATTTTATACCTGGAGTCTAAAATCCCTAAACAAAAGTAATCACTAATTATATTTTTATGGGGGGCAATTGAAACATTTGATAAAGTATCAACCTCATTAAGTATATGTATAACAGCCTGGCCAAATTGACCACACAATTTGACACGTTTCATTGTGTTATCACAACAAAAACAAGTGACTTCAAGCACAACTACGCAATATGCTTACAAAATCTGTAACAAATTTTTAATAATTTGAATGAAGGGTGAAATTTTTTCCTAGGTTGGGCATCACTTTTGGCCACTACTATATATCTATATATATATATATATATATATATATATATATATATATATATATATATAGTGGATATGGGGGGAGTGGATATGCATTACTAAGGACTTCATTTGGACAACTTTAAAGGTGATTTTCTCAATATTTATCCAGATTTTTAAATAGCTGTATCGATTTTACTATCCTAATAAACCATATGTCAATGTAAAGCTTATTTATTCAGTTTTCGGGTGACGATAAATCTAAATTTCAAAAAATGTACCCTAATGACTGGTTTTGTGGTCTAGGGTCACATATATATATATATATATAGTAGCTGCCTTTGATATCCCACAATCCTGTGATTTCCATTCTGTGACAATTGAGCCAAAAATTAAAGATGGCGTCTGAAAGTTGTGGTTGGTGGTCAGTTTATGTGTAAATGTAAGTTTTTGACCACATTTTCCACTTCTGATGCAATTTATAGTGAGAAATTACTAAAGTAATAATTAAATATTTGTTTAGTTATCAACAAAGCTTGCTCTATTTTGCTGTAGATCATTACCAGTTACGCTGCCTCAGAAGTCTGTCCGAAATCAGTTTCATGAGGTACCTTCAACGCAACCTACAAAGCCATTACCTGATAAGGCAGCGAGAGAGAGAGTCAATAAATAAATATGCACAAATACATACTTATCAAGTAAAATAAATAAAATATAAATAATTTTTTATGTGTGTTCAGATTAAAATGAATGTATGAGACCACATAAAAATGTGTCTACATTTTGACTAGATATTTTTCCTTTCTTGACACTAACATAGTCCATTTCATCTGTTTCCTTTATTCCTGTTCCTTTGGTTGAGCACACCTTTTCACCCTTGTCTCCCTCTTCCTAACCTGGCTGTCTCTGCCTGTGTTCTGTCTGAGCTGTCCTCTCCATCAGGAAGCGGTGGGTCTGATCCAGCCTCATCAAGCCGCTCCTCCAGGGCTGTCATGGAGGGCGGGGCAGGGCACTCACACCATATGGCTGACCGAAGCCCCGCAGCCTCCCCAGGGGCGATGAGAAAGCTCGCTCCTGATCAGAGCTCAAAGAAGGAATCAGAGAGAAAGAAAACAAGACAGAAAGAGAGAAGAAAAAAAAAAAAAAACATACAAACACAAACTATATGACTATTCACTGAGGGTTTTCCAAATTTTCAAACACATCATAATCTATTTTATCATATTTAGAATTTTTTTTCAGTTTACTAAATGCATTTATTTACTAAACATTACTGGTAGAAAAATCACATTAATTCGAACTTGTGCTGTCTTGTCTGCACCCATTCAGGCAGCAAGCTGTTCTCTTAGAGAGCCATTACGAGTAAAGTTAGGGACCCTTCACCGTCTGGGAGCCACTCAACAGGCAGCGGCCCATCCCACTGAATCCAGCTGTTCAGAGATGAGCCACCTTGCCAGAAAATAACCACCCTGACATTTTGAATATGCTTCTGTGGGGCTTAGCAGCACACCAAATATTTGCATGCCTTTTGTCTCCAAAGGCAAAGGAGATATGGGGAGAGTCAACAGCGTTCTCCTCCTGAGATAGACACGTCTAAATGGAGCTCACATCCCCACACCCCCGACAGGTCTCTCATCGCCCCGTGAAGCTCACCTCCTGGAGGGCCCAGTGATTGAGAGGAGCCCTTAGCCCAGCTCTTTTATCCTGGGAACGCTGCTCTGACCCCCCTTTTACTGCCGCCACTGAGAGAGAGAAAGAGAAAGAGAGGGAGAGAGGAAAGAGGTGGGCAGGAAAACACATTGGATTAAGTTATCAGGATGTTATGAGCTCAGAACAAGAACAGACTGTCAAATTAGAAATATTATTATTATTCATTTGAATTATTATTATTATTGTTATTAATAATGCTTAATTAAATAATAATAATGTACTATTACAAATGCCTAATTAAACTGACAAAGGGAATAATATCATCATTATTATTAGTATTTGTAGTAGCAATCAGTTGAATTAGTTTATTATATATTATTATATATAGTTTAATATATTATATTATTTAATATAAAATACATATTAATTATATATAATTTATAATTAGTTAATAATATAATTGTTGTAGCAATATTCAGTTTAATTAGTTAATTAATAATAATTATTATTATCATTATCATTCAGTTTAAAAATATATGAATTATATTACTAAGAAGGGATTAACATCTGTTTTTTTATTTTTTTTATTTCCAATATTACGATCGAAACGTTGCTAATAAAGTGTCTTTCTTATTGTTTTGCAAGTTGATAGTGTGCGGGATTCATTTTTTTGTTTTTTTATTTCCAATATTAAAATTTGTATCAAAATACAAGTTGACAAACAGTTCCTCATCACCAGAGATGGCTGTAGGATTACAGTTGAATCAGTGCTGGCAGTGAGTATTAGTAGGACTGAGATTGGGTTCTAGTATTTGTATGGTTTACAGGGACACCTATTGGCCGAGCTGTAGAAAAATATGACAAAGTAGACCGCATGTCTATGACATGAGGGACCAGAGGGAGACAGTATAATACGACTGTGAGAATGCTGGACTGTATTTTGTTCAGCACAACATGCAGCATCAGACCATCTTAATCTTCATGCCAGATCATTAAAACAGATTTTGACAATTGCATAGAATCTGCTCGTTTTGGTACAATATTTCTGTAAAACGTACAAGGAACATCATATGTGCTTGTAAGGGATTCAAGTAATACAGACACAAATAAAATACTACTATATTTTATATCATTTATATTTGATAATATAATAGTAGACCACAAATAGTTCAAGAATTCTAACTAAGAATGAAGAATTTTGTTTGTAATTCAAGACTGTCGCACATTGATTTCATGTGATTTAGGTTTTTATGAACACAAACATATAACTGCAGGACATTACCAAATCATAATAAAGAAAGATGTCTTACTACTGTAAATTTATGAATTATATGAAAAAACAAAACAACAACAACAACAACAACAAAAAAAAAAAACATAAATCACCACAATCATTAATAAATCTCTTTAAGGATGATAAATTATTCTTTCTTTCTTTCTCTCTTTCTTTCTCTCTTTCTTTCTTTCTTTCTTTCTTTCTTTCTTTCTTTCTTTCTTTCTTTCTTTCTTTCTTTCTTTCTTTCTTTCTTTCTTTCTTTCTTTCTTTCTTTCTAAGCAAGATAATACAAACAGATACAAGGAAGCACATATAGGACTGGAGAATACAAATATCAAACCAAATAACCAAAGAAACCAACAAAGAGGAAAAAAAGTAAAAATTAAAATAAAAACAAATATATATGTATTTTTTGGTATATCATACTATACGGTGGTATCGTATGACTGTATATATATATATATATATATATATATATATATATATATATATATATATATATATATATATATATATATATATATATATATATATATATATATATAGTCATACTATACCACCGTATAGTATGATATACATAAATAAAAAAAGGAAAATATTCTTAAGAGAGCATCAATTTTGTTTATTTTTCAAAATGGTAATTGTTAATTTCAGTTATTACATTTGATAACATTTGTATTATTGAATCACACATATTCTCATTGATTATGCGTAACTATTGTTTACAGGGGATATCGGGACTAGCTTTAGATCGGCTCCTTGACCTGATGTTTGTTTTTTGTTTTTCAATCCATATCAAATTGGAGCAAAAGAAGCTTTCAGAGAAAGAAGAAAGAGGACAATTTTTCCAAGGATCTGTTTTTTAGGAATGTTCCTGTTTTGCTCAACAGGTGTCATTTGCCACCTTATCACCCAACTACACAACATAGACTCTACATGTTTCATCTTCACCTTTCTTGGACGTGCTACCTCAGAAAACAGTGTATACAATAAATGGAATAATTCATGAGTTGTCATTAAAAATGAAACTTTCTCTCACTTTCTCTCCTTAGACTAGAGATGAGGTTTGGAATTCAACATAATGGACTCAAGATGCTCTGAAGTTTCCTTTCCTGTACCTACTCATCCCCACTAGCGATGATGGAAACGTTCCCGTTTGCCTTCCCCAGAAAAAAAAAAAGAGCCATCTTCACATTAATTGCAGCAAGACATTCCTTCTTTCTCTCTCTAACTTTCTTGTCTTTTTAGTTTGACGCTTTAGTTTCTTGCTCTCTTTGCTCTCTTCCGCCTTGATATTAACTGACATGTAAGTTGTCCAGTTTTGAAGCCATCGTTGATAATGTAAGACTTTAAGTTTTCAAAGCCAATCCTACTTCACTGTGGAAAAAAGTGGTAACACTTTCCAATTAAAGCATTGGTTAATGCATTAACTAACAACGAGCAATCCATTTGTTTATGTTAGTTAATAAAAATACAACTAACTAATTGAATTGTTAGTTCATGTTAGCTCAGGCCCATTAAATACAGATAGGCCTATAGCTTTCAACTAGCAAATGTTCAAATTAAGATTAATAAATGCTTTAGAAGTATTTTAATAACAATGTAGTTAACAAATGGAACCTTATGTAAAGTGTTAGTGAAAAAGTTTTCCAACAGCACTCCTGTCAGTCCCAAGGACACAAACTCTGTGCATTTATTGACAATCAAAGCTTTGTAACACAACAGTGATTTAACATCGGCTATTTATTTTACGAAGATTTTACAGCTGAATGCATGATTTAAATACACCCTGTGAGTGAAGCCCGACAATTCAAGGCACCTATATAATCATAATTAGAAAAAAGCAAACATGGGATAGAAGCTGCCGGCCCTGTCGGATATTTCTGCATCTCAATTATTCATTAATGTGAAATTGTGCTTGTCTCAAGTGCAGCTTTGTCATTTTCTCTAGTGACACAGATCCTGGTCGATGTCTGCCGAGCCCCCCTTCACTCCTGTGCCAATTTCCTCGGCAGACAAAAGTTGTTTAGGAATCTATTTCCGCCTTGGTAGCATGGA
Organism: Chanodichthys erythropterus; assembly: GCF_024489055.1. Lineage (NCBI taxonomy): Eukaryota > Metazoa > Chordata > Actinopteri > Cypriniformes > Xenocyprididae > Chanodichthys > Chanodichthys erythropterus. Next base: position 30,886,479 of record NC_090232.1, read on the forward strand.
AATTCTTGATTTGTCTTTATCCTAAGACCATTTGTATTACAGAAGACTGCAATAAATAATAAATTGTGTATGATAGAGCATGGGAAAAATACATGCGATAAGTACAAATGGTTCTGTGCTACAAAAATATGTTGTGCTCTGGCTTTCATAAAATGTGATTTCAAATTATTGTTGTTATTATTATGTGTTACCATAAGGTAACATACCATACCGATTTATTATCATTATTTTTATTATTAAGATACACTCTTTTATTTCGTAGATGACAGAATAGCTTAAATCTATCCGTTGTTCCTTAAGACTAATGTGGTGAAGCCTAATTATAATCTGATCTGCAGACATTATTAACAGAGAATCTGCCTTTTTGGTGTCTTTTTAAGATGGCCACTAGGAGAGGCAAATGTGATGTAAAAGATATTTCATGTAAGAGTCAATGAATAAAATAAAAGGGGTATGAAAGACTCTGCAAATGACCCTCAGTGGAAATTTTCTACATGTTTTAACCTCTCATTTTAGCTGGCATACTTTAATAAGCTCTTATTTAAATGTATTCATTAAACATGGTCTGAGGACTTTAATGTATTTTAAATATGGCCTTCAGTTGCTCAGATAAATGACTATTTAGACAAGAGCGTGCCATGTAACATGGTTTTTCAGCAACATATTTCAAATAGATTATTTTATAAATTGTCTGATAAAATCGGAAAATTTCTCCATAACATTAACACTATATTTGAATTTAAATAATATGGAGGTGCTATTGAGGCAGTGTCTAGTTGTTTTACAGTAAGTTACACATTTGCATGATGTGCTATCCAACAACAATAAAGGACAATTTAATTACAAACCCCTAATGATGTTCTTTGTGGTTCATCATGTACATGAAACATGAGTGTTCTGAAAATGCTGCACAGTGTCAAGTCATGCATAATTTGTGCTGCATATGTTGCATGTGCAGGTGAGTGTCTTTTAATTAGAATTCAGCAACACTCAAGGATAGCTAAAAAAAACAGCTCTTACACATTTTGAAAGCTCATGCCTTGCCAGATGTTATACTTATAATTAGCCAGCAGATGATTTTGTTTAAATCTCACTCAAATTAAGGCAAATATTTCAATAGATAGCAGACAGTTTCTTTCCGATTTGTTTGGATCTGGTTTTAATACGTTTCAATATGTGCGTTACAGTCAGGACAGTCATCAAGGTGGAATGTGTTCTATGCGCCATTTCACGAGGGGGCCTTTTGACTGAAGAGTTGCAGGTCTATTATGGGTTCCTATAGTAATAATTAGTCAGTTCACCCAGTCCACCCTATAGAGTAAAGCTATAAAGATATATTCTGTTAACACTGAAAGACTATTACATGTCATGCTTGTTTAATTTGAATAAATGGTAACGCTTTATAATATGCATACACTATAAAGTACTTACAAATCACTTGCAAACTATAAGTTTGTAGTTAATTCATTGTTAATTCATTCTCTGCATTGTTAATATATTAATATACAAATGGTACAGTAAGTTCTTCATTCATTGTCTCTGTAATTAACAAAGTTATTATTGTTTAATTAGCTCACATTGTATTTAAAAAATAGATAATGTTTTTTATGCTTTGTTAACAACTTATTTACCATATAACTTATGTACAGTATTTTAAACCAGTAGTAAATGAGTTATTAATGGTTATAAGGAGTAAATGGTTCTCATTTAGGTCACAGAAAATCAGAAAATGTCATTAATTAAGTGCTTTAAACCAACCTTCATTGGACATTAATTGCATTAATATTAAGTGTCCCTGTTTACAAATACTTTAAGCAAATTTAAGTAAATGTAGGTAAATATATAGAAATACTCATGAGATCATATTGTTAAAATACATCAGTTAGGGTTAGGATTAGGGTACAAAGCATAATAAACATGACCTAATATATGAGCTACTTAAACAATAATAATTTCTAAATTACAGTGATAATGTATGAAGATTGCATATTTGCATATAGCCTATGCAGTACTAACAATTTAGAGACTACACCATTTAAACTATGAAATTAATAATAATAATAATAATAATAATAATAATAACAAAGAGCGGAGAGTATACATTTAATCAATATAATTAAAAATAAACAGGAATGATCAAATAAAGGCATAATAATAATAAGGAAAATGAAGAGCAGAGACTTTCAATTAAATCAATATAATTAATAAACAGGAATGTGTTTATTTTCTCTATTTTAAACCTGTGTATTTATTACATATCTTGTGTTGACAAAAATGGTCATTTTCTCTTCCCCTCTTTCACTGGCATCGGCGGGCGCCAAAGAAAAGAAAAGGGAAGATGGGTTAAAATAAGTTAATGAATAGGGATAAAAGAAAGGCATAATCGTATTCCAGTATATTTAAGACAGTATCTTGGGGTTTTTAAGCAGCTGGCAACACTCGTCCCCAAAGTTTATTAATTATTACTTATCTTGGAGGTTCCCATGCCCAGGGATCTAAGACAGTTCTAAAGGTTTTTCCAGCCATTTCCCACTTCTTTTTTTTTTTTTGCACTAAGCACAGCCCATTAGAGGCGCATACAGCATCTCTGAGGAAATGATTGTTTCTGTGACACTCCCAACTGCTCCATCTCCACTGAAAAAGTGACCCGAGCATGTTGAAGCAGGCTTGTTAGCCAACAGAATTTTTATGGTTTTAAAAAAATTGGCTCACTCCACTGGACTTTATATTTAAACTGAAAAAATGAAAGTCAAATCATCTGGTTATCAAGTATGTCAGATAAAAACAACGTAAGATCTTATTTCAAATCCTTCAAGTTGTTCTGATTATTTTCTGGCAACACTGAAGAGAGTTAAGATGTTGGGAGTCTTTCTGAAATTTACATGGAATTCTTCCCAAATACACATTCCTAGACAAACTACTTCATAAGCATATCATGGATTGAGAACTGTAAAAAGAACCACTTATCGATGATTAAGACTTTATTTTTAAATTAATCTAATTGTCATTTAATTACACATGCACACATTAATTTTGCGTTTTTTTTTTTTTTTTTCTCGATACGGATCCACTTTCTTTTTCAATTAGGCAATGAACAGCATATTTACATACATACAAGATTCATCCATAATTCATCATAATTAAACCATTTCCCTGTGTTGCACTCTTGACCACCTGTTGGCATTCATACTAAATAATTAACAGCATTTTTCAGTTCCTTTTTTCTTAGTTTTAGCTCTTTGATGTTTTGTTCCACATTCATCCCTTCTCTTGGATGTACTCGGCGGATAAGCCAAGAAATAATCCGAGTCGTTTCTTTCAGACTGGAAACTTTGCATTTTAACTTTTGTCTGGAGATCCCTTTTTCCTCCTCAATATGAAATATCATCTTTAATAAAAGTGGAAGCGGGGAGAGAAACACCATAAATCGGCTCTAACCACACAGAGGCGCAGGTCTCTGGGAGACTGATTATCATCGTACCTCGATGCTAGACTTCTCAATAATTAGAGGATGTGCTGCTTTGCTGCTTTGGCCTTGATTGTTCTCCCAGGCTAGGCGTCAATTACCAGAGCCCTTGTCTCTCCCTGTGCTCTCTGCCTTCCGGCTGCCGGAGAGCTTTGCACATGAAAGGTCCATTAATGTCCTGCAATTGCGTCATGGGAACGGACACAAAGCAGATTTGGTGAACGGGACATTGTGCTTCAGCTTGTGTCATCTGCTTAGCTGTGGGTGATGGAAACAGAACAATGCAATGTAAAGGGGAAGAAGGTGCTTATGGTTTGGAACAAATGTACTTTTTTCTGGTTTCTACATACATACACACACACACACACACATATACATTATACATAAATATATATATATATATATATATATATATATATATATATATATATATATATATATATATATATATATATATATATATATATATAGACATCACGTTTTGTACGTACCTCGGTTATGGGGTCACGGTACATTACAATTTTGGTACAATGGTCGCATTGTTAGTTTAGGGTCCAGTTCTCACTATTAACTATGACTTTTGCCTCAATAAACCCTTAATTACTGCTGTTTATTAGTACTTATTAAACACATATTAATGTCTTATTCTGCATGACTTTATTCTACATTCTTAATTCTACCCAATACCTAAACTTAACAACTACCTTACTAACTATTGATAAGCAGTAAATTATGAGTTTATTGAGGGAAAAGTCATTAATAGTGAATATGTGTTTCCTAAAGTGTTACCGGACAAAGGAACAAATCCACAGTGCTAGTTTTCTTTTCGTTTAATTTGAACAGGCAGTAGTGCAAATCACAGTTTGTTCCACCTAGCAGCTTTTAGTCCCCTATGGGTACAGTACAGCCTCCTTTAGTGTATTGAGCACTAAGCAGTAAAAGTTTTTTTTATTTTTTATTTTGAAGGGCTGATAAAAAAAAAAAAAAAAAATATTTGGTCACAATCAGCTACAAAACTGAAAAACATCTTGTGTTTTAAAAGTACAAAATAAATAGAATAATGAAAAATAAAACTTACAGGAGTGTTACAATTTGCTCCAATTAAACATTCAAAGCTTAAGCCCAACCCTTATATACTTAATTTCCCACATTCCACTCAACTGTGCGCAAGGACAGGACTGTGCTCAAGTCATTTGCGTACAGTGTTGCCAATTCCTTTCAACTGAAAGTATTATTAATATAAATATAGATCAGTGGGGCGAGTCACAGAATCTAGATAAGGTTTGTCCAAGAGGTTGCTAGATTTGTCGCTAGGCTTCTGAAAAAAAATCTCAAAAGGCGCGGGGAAGTCGCTAAATCTAGCGACAAAATTGCTAGATTGGCAGCACTGTTCGCTTATGCGCTGTTCTTCTTCTTTTCTTTTTCCTGTTGTGGCGGTTAGCAAACAGTGATGTATTACTGCGGGCGCCCCCTTCTGGATTGGAGTGTGGATCGTCTGTGACTGACTGTATTCATCGTGTAACTGCATGAACCGAACCGAACCGAATGGTTCAGTGTGTGTGTGTGTGTGGTTGTAGTATATACACTAAAGCGTAACATTTGAGCAGCAAATCAGCATATTAAAATGATTAAGGATCATGTGACACTGAAGACTGGAGAAATTATGCTGAAAATTCAGTTTTGCTGTCAGAGGAATAAATGTTACGGTAACACTTTACAATAAGGTTCATTAGTTAACATTACTTAACTACATTAGTTAACATGAACTAATAATGAACTGCACTTATACAGCGTTTATTAATCTTTGTTAATGTTAATTTCAACATTTACTAATACATTATTAAAATCTTGTTAACATTAGTTAATGCACTGTGAATTAACATGAACAAAGAATGAACAACTGTATTCTCATTAACTAACACTAACGAAGATTAGTAAATACAGTAACAAATGTATTGCTCATTGTTAGTTCATGTTAGTTAATCCATTAACTAATGTTTAACTACTGAACCGTATTGTAAAGTGTTACCAATGTTACATTTTAAAATATATTAAAAAATATATATATTTTTTAAATTGTAGTGATAATTTACAAATATTACTGTTTTACCGTATTTTTGATCAAATAAAAACAGCTTGGAGGTGAGCATACGAGACTTCTTTCAAAAACAAATCGTGCTGACTGTACTAAACTCAACGGTAGTGAAAATCTTCATTACTCAGAGAGGAGAGAGAGAGAGAGAAAGAAAAAAGAAAAAAAAAAAAACACTGTCCTTAATGTAAAAGTGCCTTTCCAGCTGTACATGGTAGATGTTTCTATAAAATAAGAATTACCAAAATGTCCACCAAGCAGACCAGTCTTGAAACAATGGATATTCTTATCCATTTAGTCACAGTCAAATACGACCAGATTTCCAACTAATTCCAGATAATAACATTGTGTTTAATTAACATTAGACAATTAAAGCAGTAATTATTAATCATAGCTAGCTCCCCACAGGCACAAGACACAAAGACGTTTTTAACTCATTATTGGAGTTCCTCCAGCGCTCATTTTGAAGACAATTGTCCTCATAGGCATTGAGTTCAATTACATAATAACACTTTTGTTTATATCGTCATGGTAAAATATGTAGCGGTCAGAGTTCAAATAAGATTCTGCACAACAGTGAAAGATTTGAGGTTTTTTTTTTTTTTTTTTTTTTTTTTTTTTGCTCCCAAGAGGAACTCAGAATATCTCCATTACTGTCTTTTCAATTTCAGGATGATTTCACACTGCAAGTTGTGTACATATAATACTTGCAATGTAATTGCCATCTTATCTGTGGCTGTCTCTGGATTGCTCTGTATATAAATAGAAATCATTGATTGGTCTGATGATAGCTTTGATTCTTATTAGGGGCTATTCTTTTTTTGTTGTCATGGGAATTAGCTGTGAAATGCCACAGTGACAGCACTTATTTGCCTCAGAGGCTGAATGGGTCTGGCTAGCCCAAGGTTATGTGACCTTGCACAGCAGAGAGAAACAGAGAAATTGCCTGTGAAAGTCAGTGAGAAAAGAGGCTCTGAGTTCATAACTCTACCACACCACCTGCTGTAGATCAGGATTATTAAATGGATATTTCAGTAATTTAACTGGAAGCAACATTGTAAAGAATCAAATCACTGCACTTCAACATTCATAGAAGCTACCCTCATAAAATGCCCTCACTCCAGATCTGACCAGTCTGATCTGTAGTGAGGGCTTTTATATACATATATGTGACCCTTTAGAAAAGTAGTCAAATATATCAATGATTGTCAAAAAAAAAAAAAAAAAAAAAAGATTCTCAAAGAAATCATAAGAAATTTATATTCAAAGCAATTTGATCATATCATATGAACAGGAAATGCACTATTCCTGTAAGGTGAGGCTATCCTCTAAGTAAATACCAATGTTAGTTATGGTCATCGAATCTGATTGGTCAAGCAGCATTCCAACAATGTTGATAGAACAGTCCAACAACACTTAGAATATTCATCCGCTTTAAAAAATATTATTTTTTGCATCACTCAGCTTGTCAGTGTTTTCACATTACGGAAGACTGTCAATCTGTACATTATTTGGTGGATTTTTCAGTGACTGTTTCTGCAGGTTACATTGACACGCCAGTAGGTGGCGACAAGTGACTGTCTTGATGAGTGAGTGTTCTGAATTATTCATTCAACAGATTTGTTCAAACATGCTGATTCATTCAGGAATGAAACAACTGACTCCCTGTGTCCGAGCATGCCCACTTTCCTACTAGTTGGCGAGAAACAGTACATAAAATGAGTAGTATGTTTATGAATTTATAGTATTCATTAAACTGTAGACGAAAAGTACACCTGGATGACCCACTTCTTCCACTGAGATTCTGAAGTTTCCATTAATTAGATGGACACTTTAAGTTTACTATCCCATGAGGCCATGGGAGAGGAGTTATGAATGGCACTGAAGCAACACAACTGATGCCATGAGTCACGGATGCAGTTCATTCAGATCCATACTATACACTTGCATACTATATTGGATATAATTTTACAATCACATTATTATTTTTAGTAATTTTAGTACCTACGTTCCTAGTATGCGATTTTGTACACACCTACTGTCTTTAAGAGTGAGTCATTGAATTATTCACTTAAGAGATACATCCAAATACACTGATGGAAATACAAGAAAACACACACACACACACACACACACACACACACACACACACACACACACACACACACACACACACACACACACACACACACATGTTTGTTTTTGTGAATTGTGGGGACTTTCCATAGACTTCAATGCATTTTACACTGAACAAACTGTACATTCTATCCCCCTACCCTGCCCCTACCCCTAAACCTAACCCTCACAGGAAACTGTGCAAACTTTTACTTTTTCACAAAAACTCATTCTATATGATTTATAAACCCATTTACATTGTGGGGACCGCTGGCTGGTCCCCACGATGTAGGTGAACTCAGGTTTATATTACATCATGGGGACATTTGGTCCCCACAATGTAATATAAACAAAAGCACACACACACACACACACACACACACACACACACACACACACACACACACACACACATGTTTGTTTTTGTGAATTGTGGGGACTTTCCATAGACTTCAATGCATTTTACACTGAACAAACTGTACATTCTATCCCCCTACCCTGCCCCTACCCCTAAACCTAACCCTCACAGGAAACTGTGCAAACTTTTACTTTTTCACAAAAACTCATTCTATATGATTTATAAACCCATTTACATTGTGGGGACCGCTGGCTGGTCCCCACGATGTAGGTGAACTCAGGTTTATATTACATCATGGGGACATTTGGTCCCCACAATGTAATATAAACAAAAGCACACACACACACACACACACACACACACACACACACACACACACACACACACACACACACACACACAAAAAGCCCTCAACCGAATCGTTCAAAGTTCCGATTCATTTAGGAACAAAAGACCACCTAATATGTGGTGAACAGCATTGATTCTGTAGTGGCGTATGTTTTTCAATATTAACTTGCAAATTAAAAACAACAGCACTCTTGCTTGTGTGATACTGCTTAAACATACCAATGCTAAGAATTGAATGCATATTTATTTCAAGCTCAGATTTTAAACAATTCAGATTCATCCATGCAACGAAAGATCAGCCACAGCTACTGAATACTAGAATTTCCCATATCCTACATCAAAATTAATAATCGTCAGCATCAATAATTTAGATTTCATTCTTTAAGTACATGCCAAGTTGAAGCTCCATTAATATGAAAACCCAATAACCATGCACAGTGTTTAATACACTCCCCAATTAAAGCACAGTCCTATCAGCTACATGTCAGCCCATCAATGCAGAAGCCCAAGAGCATGAATCTTTCCAGTGTATAAGAACACCACAGCCTTCTTCCATCCCTCCCCCACCTTTTTTTTAAGGTGATCAATTTCATGGCCATTGAGCTGTTGAGAACACCCCGTCTGAATATTTTCCCCGCACTAATAGATGATGATGATGCTGTCCGTCAGGGCACTAATGAGGATGGTGGTAATCTTAATGCATGTTTAGGTCTTGGCCTAGCGACCGTGCTCTTGTTGCCGTCTGCATACTCCACGGAACTCTTATAAACCCACACAGATGAACCCAAAATCAAGGCCTTTTCAGTCAGAATGAGTGTTTGGAATATCAAATGCCGTTGCAGGCAATGGGCACGTCCTAATTAAAGGCCTTTCAACATCTGAATGCTGAACACACAAATCGGTTCCATTTTTTATAAGCAAAAATCTTTGTTTAAACATTTTATTGGTGACACTTTATGGTACATTATGGTCATATTAGTTATTGTTATTATTAGTTAACTAACTAACAAAGAGCCATACATTTGTTACAGTAGTAATCTTTGTTAAGGCTAGTTAATAAAAAAAATACAACTGTTCATTGTTAATTCATGTTAGCTCATTTAATAATATTAACATATACAACTTTTGATTTTTAGTAAATGTTTAAGTTAACATTAACTAAGATTAATAAATGCTTTAAAAGTGTTTTTCAGTGTTAGTTCATGTTTTAATCTTATTCTAAAGATTTTCTTAAGCTACATGTTTTGTGGAATGTGAAAATGTATGGATGGACTAGTTTCATTTATTTTTTTACTTTGTTTTTTGGTATAAGAACATTATTTAATGATCAACTGTAAAATTAGGCAACAAGTTTCAATTTACTCTAGCGTACTCCTGTCATGATGTGCGCCTGATGCCCACTGACTGACAAAAGCACAGCCGTCCGTCTGAAACACCAGCGGCCCAGTACACCATCTGAGCCATACAAGACGAACTACTCTCAGTTTCCATAACATTTCTTGTTTCATTATACTCTCTGGAGCTTGTCAGGGGAAAAAAGAGAAAAGATCTGAACCTTTTCCTTTCTGCGTTCGAATTTACATCTTTTGCTCATTTCTCAGAGTCTGCCCCTCACCAGGAGGATTCTAATGAAGGGGAGAGTAAGGGCTCTGCTGGGATCCCAGAGAACCTGGAGACAGGAGAGAATGCAGGCCGGTGACGGCACGGCAGCCACGATTTCCATATGAGTACAATCAGTTTGCCGACTTTTAAAGTGAATGTTTAAGTAGCCTAAGAGATAGGGCTTTGATTTGCCCTCTGATCAAGCCCGAGACGTCTCATTCAGAGAATAATGATTTTCCCCCTTAATTTCACTGTGTTTCCTTCTTATCTCTGAGCTTACAGGTAGCGTAAAACCCAGTGGTATTGTCTTCCCAGAGTTCTGCGGGTGAGAAGGGCCTTTCTTCTACCAGATTAGAGATGGATGTGCGTGGAGGGGAGGGAGATGAGAGAAAGAATTGCAAATGGAGATTGGGGTAGTCATTAGATGCTGGACAGGTTGTCAGGAAGGAGGGCCAAAACCTTTGCTTTCTTGCGCTTCACCACCATGGATAAAAAAAGACCAAATTTTATGGTTTTCTGATTCGACATTTACACTAAATAATTATATATAAAAAAAAAAAATTCATTGTAAGTGGATGAAGAAGTCTCATAAATGTCTGGATAACACTTTAGTATGGGGACACATATTCACTATGACTTTTCCCACAATAAACTCCTAATTTACTTCTTATTAATAGTTAGTAAGTTAGTTGTTAAGCTTAGGTATTGTGTAGGATTAATGTAGAATAAGGTCATGCAGAATAAGGCATTAATATGTGCTTAATAAACAGCCAATATTCTAGTAATATGCATGCTAATAAGCAACTAGTTAAAAGACCCTAAAATAAAGTGTTACCAATGTCTGAATGTTGGTGTGAAGAAAAGTGACAGATTATCAATAGATGAATTTCCACCTATAGTGGATTTGTTAAACCAGCTAAGCTAAAACATAAAGATGACAGGAGTGGTGTCTAAATTGCACAGTTTAACACAGGAGTCTTCAGCCTTTTCAGGACTCTAAAACAGTGTTGTACTTTAAACCTAGCCTATAATATTATAGTTGCATACTATTACAGTTAAGAAGTTTACATGGCAAAGCCATTAAAGCATTACTGATGTAAATATTCACAGCATTTTAATGTGGGAGAGACAGTCAAACATTCAGTTGATCTTTAGATCCTTTAGCTTTCTTTGAAGTCAAGTTATTTGTGTGTAAGGCATGTACACAAATCTTATAATAGATGTCAGACAATGAATAGTTTAAATTAATAGTCCAATTCGCTAATATTAACATATTAAGTATCATGAACTAATAATGAAAGATATTTTACGCCATTTAGTAATATACATTAATTTATAAATATACTATTGTTCATTTATTCACAAAAAAAAAATAAAAAATAATGTTGGATTTACTTAAAAAAGCAGTGTCAAGTGGTTCCACACAAGTATATTGAGTAATTTGTACAAATAACAATTTAGTTGTATGAACAAAAGAAGCTGATAAAATTTCTTTGAGTAAATACAAATAATTTGAATTTGTCACTGTTACATAATATTTATATGTGCAGTTTACATAATACGTAAGGTGAACACATTGACTTAATTTGCCTTATTAAATTAACTATTTGTACTACAAAATGCACAAAATGCACAAAATGCACAAAAAAAAAAAAAAAAAAAAACCTCAAACACAATTTAATTGAGAGCAGGAATTCCATCATGTGTATATGAACACTCACAGCAAACACAGGCGACACTCTTCTGTATGACCACAAAATTAAAAAACATTACAGAAACCCCACTAAATGTCCAACATAACTGAACATTAAACACTAACATAAACTAACAACATCTTGACCTTAACTGAAACACACATAAAATAACACTTTAATCCCCAAATTTCCTTTATACATCTTGAAATGCATGTATATATTTTAATTATTAGTAGGCCTATATGTAGAGATTAATATTAATTAAAATGATAAATGATAAGTTTATTAAATATATTAGGACCATTTATTAGGACCTTTATAGTAAATTTATTAGGACCTTATTGTAAAGTATTACTGGATTAAAAATGACAAATAAGAACAAACAATTTTACACAATGACAATTGTACAACAATTAAAATAATACCCCTTAGCTGACTCCCTTTCTCCAGACCTTACATTTCTGAGATAGGCAGTTAATCATTTAAGTCAGACGGAACTTTTTCCAAACTTTCCGCTGGAGAAACAACCTTCACCGACTCAGTGTATCAGAGTTGAACCAACAGACCTGTGCAGTTTTGCTGCAAGCTATTACTCTTTCATACCCCCTTCTCTTTTTCTGTGGAAAGGTGCCTCACCAATTATTTTGAGATGGATGCAGGGATGCAGAATGACTAGAAGCATCAGGTTCTCTTATATTTTTTTCCAGCGGTCCATGCCTTAGGTAAGGGCAGAATGGCCAGAGGCTACGGTAGCTCTCAGGGGACATGTGGGGCTCATAAACTGTGAAACTGACAACTCTCATCTATTACCTCTGCTAACTAGACCTTTAAGAACCTTGACAGCCTGTGCTACGTGCCTCTTCCACCCTACCTGATTTTTTTTGCGCAAATATGGATCTTAGGAAGTTGTTCGGTTTCCAGTACATGTAGGCTCATAATCATGCACACAGTCTTGAACAAAATCCTCCATTAAGGACATGCCTTCTTAAATGCAATCTTTGGACTTAAAACTTTCTTTTTATTTGAACATTTTACATATTAGATGCACTTTTCTTCTTTTATACAATATCATAATATTAATAGCTTAATGCAATGCGCCATAAGTTATTGTGCTAATCCTATAGATGCAGTTTATAATTGAACTTCAGTCTCTGCCAGGTGACTTCCAGCGTGCCGGTGGCTGATCGCGAGAGGCTAACACCTTAAAGCCTGGGGTAGCCGTGGCTGCTGTTCCCCTGGTGACAGTGCTCTGAATCCTACAAGCCTTGCAGGATGCCTGCAGGAATGTTCCTTCAATCACAGGGAGTCTCATCACTCTCCTGTGCGAGAGGAAGCTGCTCAGAAACACTGTCACCTTCACTTAGCCCCACGCACAGACAAGTCCCACTGCGGTCTCTGCTTGTAGATTCTCAGACAGCAGACACAAACACACATAAACACACATACACACCCTTTGTCACACAACTGTCTTTTCACTGGAACAGTAGTAGTAGGATATAACAAAATAACCTGACACACACACACACACACACACACACACACACACACACACACACGTTAAGGGACTTTTTGTGCAACAACAATTGTCTTTAAATCAAGATAATTTGGTGAAGATTAAACTGCCATTTGCAACACATCACTTCTGACAAATTGTGATGAGTGAAACTGGATATTCAACAAGAAGGGAATTTAATGTATCACAAACTGATTGGGTTGTGAAAAGTGGCCAGTCAATTATATATCTAAATGTAGTGAGTTTACAAAAATAATTGGTTACTTTGTATTATTATATAATTTGAATATACTTACATGTATTAAAAAATTAAAGATTACAAATCCATTTTTTTTTCCCTTATAAAACCAATGAATCATTCACAATAAGACCAGAAACATGAAAGAACATATAGAAAGGGTCAATTTTGAAACTTTAAGCTTTACAAGTACTTTAAGTATTTACAACACAACAGTGATCAGGAGCTCTGATCTTGTTCAGTACGACTCAAAAAAAAAAACTTTACTCTTTCTCTGCCATTGGTGGAATTTCCTGGCATTTATGACACAACGCCACATAAACTAATGTGATTATGAAACATAAAACAGCATATAAATCAAAACTGCGTAACAATACCAAATGAAATGAATCCACAAATCAAATCCACAAAGAGGTATAGGACTGTGCAGGCTTTGGAGGCGTTAATGGACTCAATCTATGTTTTGATCATAGTTCTGAACAAATTGTCTTTGACAAAAATGTAATTTTCTCAGCTTTTTGTTTAAAATGTAGCTTATTTTTAAAAAACACACATTCAAATGTTGATAAAAACAAAAATAATGCATAAAGCTAGAATATTTTTTTCCCTCTGTTCTTTATTTTGTCATATTGTATGTTAAGATATACATAAAATAAAATATTCTGGGGGTCATGAACGTTTTGTGAAAATAATCAAAAATTAAAGTTAGCTATTAAGTGATATTGTACCCTATTTATTTTCTAAATGCATGTTATAGATCTTATTGTGAATGATTCATCTATGCATACACTATGTTTATTTATTTTTTATATTCTTTGACATCAAATAAGTAATCAAGATGTCATAACTGGAGCCTCTGGTGAAACGACAGACTTCTTTGTTGGTGACATATGCAGGACTTCTCCAATCATTTAGTCTGCTTAAATGTCGCCACTGCAAGCTTACGTTCATCTGCCTCCATTTATGAGTGTAATGCCTTCTTCTCAAAATCCAGTCAACAATCAATGTACACAGAAGCAAGTCCCCGCATTACATTATTTTCTTTTTCAATAATCTGTGTCACTCGGATGTCCATCACTATGCAGAGGAAAATATGTGTCGCTACTTCCAATCATTGCAACCTTAAATCTAAAGTCTTACAAAAGACCCATGGTTTATAGTAGCTATACCCCAAATCATTACATTAACACTTATACACATACATGCATTGTACTAAACAATTTCAGTATGGAATCATAATGATACTTGTGCAAGTTTACGCTGCATGTTGTCAGCAGTAATACTGCAACTCAAACAACAGCATGAAATCAATGAGGCCGAGTGGAATGAAAAGGTGGAGAATAATTGGCTGGCGATCGATGGCGTTTTGAATACAAGTCTGAATTTTGCCATATCAAGAACGTCCAAATTAGAGTTTATTGGCGTATCTCAGGAGATCAATGCTTACAAGGTCATGGTTTTATCTGGCACTACTCATGTCATTAGAGGCATTTTAATAATTCATTCTGCCCAGAGGTACTGAAAGGAAAAAAACAAACAAATGAAGATTAACCAAACCAGGACAATGTTAATCCCTGAAATACTGCCACTGCGGACAAATCTGTTTGTCATGTCGTCTCGGACGGTACAAAATCGATATCAGGAGTGTGCATCACCGCCTACACATTTCACTTTTAGGAGCGCACTGTTATGCTAAGGTATTCTGAGATGTTGTGACTCGTACAACAGTGGGGGGAAATACAAGAATACAAGTACTCTTGCTTAAGAAGAGTGATGAGGTCATGAAGAGATTATCGGGATTGCTGAGAATTAAATGTGGAAGGCACTCTCTGCACTTCATTAGAAAACATATTGACCACCGTAAATATCTAATTAGTTGAGCTAATCCACATAATCAATACAAAGACCAAAAAGTTTAGACCAAAAAATTTATTTCTGTTTCGGTGTCTGGAAATAAGATGGACAACAGGGGACACGACAGGAACGTTGATAAAACTCCGTTCCATGTGCACAGGGAGGGAGTGAAAATAAAAATGGATGTGAGAGATGAAAAGACGGAGAACTAGGAAAAAATACAGATTGCCGTTTCAGAGAGCCGCACATTAGAAAGTGACAAAATGACACAGATAATGAATAAAGAAATAGTCCTACAATTGAATGTGAAGACTAAGAGATAGAGTAACATTGAGCTTTATTGATAAAAGGCTGAATTATTTAACAGAGCAAGAATTTATTAAAGACGGGAGCTGTGACAAGTGCTCTGGAAATGGGGACAAGTAGGAACTGGATACAAGCCTCATGTTTCCATTCATTGTAATTACAGGCACTGCATGCAAAGTCCTTGCATATAAGACTTTGTATATACAAATAGTTATCATTTGAATTATACAGTTCTTCCCATTAAATATGATATAATTTTTATATGCTCACCAGTGTTGAATCTGCCTGTATAAAGTAACATTTTTAGCGTTCATACGAATGACTTCTATTTGATTTAAGTTATAAAGAATTCTAGGTAACACTCTATTTTAGTGTCCTTGTTACAATGTAATTACTATAGTAATAACTATATGCATAGTTACATGCAACTAAACCAAACCCTAAACTAACCTTATAGTAAAGTTCATGTAGTTAATTAAGCATTAAATTAATAATTACACAGTAAGAAGGATACCTTAAAATAAAAGCGTGACCAAATTCTCAATGCGACACATTAGATCACGAATGGCACAGTTTAAGGAACCAGGATGGCACATGGTCAAAATCTGGGGTACGTGTTAAATATTCATCGAAAAGCAGATGTACAAAGCACTTTTCTGTGTCGCACTCCCTTTCTTTTAATACGTTCATGGCGATTAACAATCAAGGCAGAAGCCTCATTAAAAAAATGTCATTTCAAATAAAATATTTGCGTGAATAATGTGCTGTTTAATTGGCCTGAACCATATTAAAAGAAATGAAGGTTTTCTGTAATTAACGCTCTTTTGAGGAACGAGCCTGGATATAAAGGAATCATGGGATTACACCAGAGACCTGCAAAGTGAGGTCCCACGTGGCACACAAGGCTACGGCAGGATGTTACATTTTATATGAAGACAAACACACAGCTCTCAACAGGAAGCTTTGTCATGTTCTGCAGTGTGTTGCTACAGTAAGACGCGTGTGTGTTGCATTAATGCATTTTTTTTTTTTTTGGTTGAAAAATGGACATTTGTGCTTTCGCTTTTACAACCCTCACTTTCATCAGTTTTTGTAAGATTTAAAAGTCAAAAGTAAAGAAAGTAGTGAAGAATAGTACATGAGAAAATATGACTAATGTTTCTTTAATGGACTGCTACTTGGTTTCACCTTATTGCAAATTCCGCTCATAATTTTTATAAGGATTTTATGATGTAATTCAACATTTTTTTTTCATTTGAATTTATTTGGCACCTAAAAAATACTGTTATGCAGTTAATTTTCAATTAAATATCCACAAAAAGTTTCAAAGAAGTGACAACTCTTTTCCCAACTTACTCAAGAAAACGCTATTGTTTCTTATAGAAGAAACATATGTTGTGAAAGTTATCAACACAGTTTAACCTTATTATTAGAACACATTTCTAAAATAGTTAGGATAGCTGGAGCAAAACAAAAAGTGAGTTTTCAAAGAGTTCAGATCTTCACCCATGCTTGGACCAGTTTGTCCACTATTTTTATTGAGTTTCAGCAGCTTAGATTTGTACAAGTTAGTTGGCATGCCATCTTTATGATAACCCCAGTGCTCTGCCAGTCCAGTACAACACTGTTTGTAGTTTTCACCATGTTCTTTGGCAAGTCCATCAATATTTAGGCCCACACCTCTCTGTGCTCACACACATAAAAGTCAGTGGATGGAGTCGGAGTTGTTGCCACCACTCCCACTGTTGCTAATTACCACAGTTTGCTTTGTGCAAAGCCTAGCTACTATTCTGATTGGATTTGCTTGACAAATAAATAAATGATCATCATGAAAATATAATGGCAACCCCATAACCTTTTCCTGAAGTTTGGTCTGCAAGCAATAGAGGACCCAGTGGACATTCCCAGAATCCTTTTGTTCTTCCTTTTGCGTTTAACCTGGCTTGGCTCTCGCACCAGATCCCATCGTGGTATCACCTATGCTCTCTTATCAACTCTTATCTGCCTTCGTATATCCTCACATTGTATTTACTGAACTTTAAAGTTTTTAAAGTTTAAAGTTTTTTGGTTTTTTTACTTTTATATGCTCGTTTGTTCATTCATTCATTCATCTTTGGAACACAAATTAAGATATTTTCTGATAAAATCCGATGGCTCAGTGAGGCCAGACAATTAACACTTTCAATGCCCAGAAATCTACTAAAGACATATTTAAAACAGTTCATGTGACTACAGTGGTTCAACCTTAATGTTATGAAGCGATGAGAATACTTTTAGCGCGCCAAAAAACTAAATAATGACTTTATTCAACAATATCTAGTGATGGGCGATTTCAAAACATCTCTTCATGAAGCTTCGAAGTTTAACAAATCTTTTGTTCCGAATCAGTGGTTCAGAGCGTGTATCAAACTGCCAAAGTCACGCCCCTCAGTGGTGAACCATTCAAATTTTGAAACACTTATGATGTAACAAAGACTTGTTACGCTCCGAACCACTGATTCGAAACAAAAGATACATTGATTAAGGTTGAACCACTGGAGTCACATGAACATGAAGATTTTAAATATGTCTTTAGTAACTTTCTGGGCATTGAAAGTGTTAACTATCTTGCTGGCAATGGAGGCCTCACTGAGCCATCGGATTTTATTATTTAGATCATTAAAGGGTTAGTTCATGTTGTTCCAAACCCATAAGACCTTTGTTCATCTTCGGAACAAAAATTAAAATATTTTGATGAAATCTGAGAGGTTTTTTATCCTCCATTGAAAACAACAAAATTACCACATTCAAGGTCCAGAAAAGTAGTAAAAACATTGTTTATAGTCAACGTTATATAGTCAATGTTATGAAGTGACGAGAATACTTTTTGTGCTCAAAAACAAAACAAAAATAACAACTTCATTCAACAAATTCCTCTCTCCCCTGTCATTCTGCTACGCTATTTATGTTGCAGGGCTTCCGTGTTTACGTCTGAATGCCGGCTCAGTATTTACTAAATTGGAAATCAATAATCTATATACACTGGAAAAAAAAAAAAAAAAAAAAAAAAAGAATCTGAAATTGTCGGCTCAAATGGATACTTCACCCAAAACATTTAAATTCTGTCATCAGAATTTACTTACCCTCATGTTGTTCCACATCTTTAGGATTTTTTTGTCTACTGAATAAGTTAACTCATAAAAATGACTTTTGTTAGTGTACAGTATGTCAGGTTGATTTAGTTGGAGTGAATAACATTTTATGACATGAATAAAACCAGCTAAAGGAATAATTCACCCAAAATGAAATTTCTGTGATCATTTATTCACCCTCATGTCATTTCACAGCTTATGGCTTTCTTTCTTTAGCAGAATGCAAAAATTTTGAGAACTACCTCAAAAAGAAGAAACTGTTGATGGCTGTACAATGACAATCAAACGGGGTCCAAAACAACACCGGACCCCATGACTTGATCATAAAATGTATATATATATATATATATATATATATATATATATATATATATATATATATATATATATATTGCAATTATATTTGCTGATATTGTCAGTCAATAATTTTATTTAATATTGAATGATCTGAACACTGCCTTTGTTCACTGAAGCAAATATTTTGGATAGCATTTTAATTGTATTTTTTTTATGCCCCTGGCTTCCTCTAAGTATGTCAGTGAACCTTTCTCCCCTGTCAAGTGTGAGCGATATGGAACAGCCTGTGTTAGCATGTCGTTAGCATCGCCGCTTCTGTACTTCCAGGTACTTTGAGCCTGTCCCTCTCCAAGCCATTTGGACTCTTGAAGGAAACCTCCTGTCAGTGGCTCATCACTCTCAGAAGCTCCCTCAATTGTCTCTGTCGGTCTGCCTGCCACTAGTTACTGCCGGTTACTCTGGTGACCCCTTTGCAGGACCCTGACCGTCAGCCGGCGAGCGTGTGGGCGAGCGAGCGAGGCACGCGTCTCTTCCTTCAGCTCCTCCATGACTTTCTGGACTCGCTCGCTCCACTAATTAGCTCTTTGGAGAGTTCTCCTCATGGAAGCGGGGAAGAGAGAGCGAGAGAGTGAGGGAGGGCAGGGGGGAATGAGGGAACTGTGGCAGCCGTGATGGAGGTACTCCATGTCAGAGAAGAAGGCAAGAGATGAAAAACTTTGAGACCGATAGATGTAACTCAGTCCGTGCTCGCCATTTTTTTCTGTTCGCTCTCTTGCCGCTCTTGCACTCGCAAAGAGCGGTTCAATTATAAACGGATAGGTTTAGGCAAATCAAGACAGCAACAAAGTCTTCCAACACACCAGGCGGCTCCATCCTTGGCTCGGGATTGGAATGGCACGCGACAGTGCTGCACGGCCGGAGGTTACCTGTCCCTGATATCTGGTAAGCCTGGCCAGGTAATGAAGCCGAAATGTGGCTAGATGATTGGTTCTTTCTGAAGGGCCCTGGCCAGCATGAAAGATTCACCCCGGCTTTGTCTTCTGGAGTGTAAATATTGTGCTAGCGGAATATGAAAGTAGCGCAACACTAAGGTACAAAAAACATAGGGAAAAAAGATCAAGAGCGGGTCTTACATCAAGGAGGACCCCGAGGATGTCTTTGTTGTCAACTTCAGAAGGGAAGAGAGGAGCAGAGGAGGAAGCTGGCAGAAGGGGAAAAGATGCCAGAGAAAGGCTCAAAGGAGCATCTCTGGCCAAGGTGATCGGTATTCCTCGGCAGTCTGCCTCCTGGCTCTGAAGTGGGGGAAAGAAGCTGGCAGCCAAGCCAGAGGGCATAACAGCACAAACACCTTCAGCTCTGCGAACTCGCGTACATACACACAAATGCATTATCTCTCAGTATCACTCACACACATTAGCCCTAGATGTACCTCGGTACTGACTCTGCATATTCATAACACTCACTCGCGTGCACTGTCGACCCAGGCCATGCCGCAAACAGCAGTGCTATAGTTGACATATAGTTTCATATTCACACACGGGTGCTTCTTATTTTCTTTATACTCTCTGGCCATTGGTTTTGTCATACTCTATAGATCATTTTCTTGATTTATGCGCTTGTGGTTGATAGAATCACACTTTATATCAAATATGTCATTGCTTTAAATGGTAGAAACCAACCAAGTTCACCCTGTCGATATTAACTCAACTTGACAATAAAAAATGCAAACATGTTCTCTTACAAAATGTACTTTTGAAACAGAGCAAGATGGAGAAAATTTATATTCATCTAAGCAGTGCTAGCCTTGGGTTTTGAATGGGTATAGAAATCGATAACCAAAGTCAAATTTGAATGCATTTTGTTGTTTTTAATTCAAACCTCTTGATACATAAAATCATAATTATTATTCCATCTCATCTTTAATGTGGTTTTGAGTTTTGTCAATATAATTGCATCTTGTGCAGTCTTCAACATGCACCTGTGAGACCACTCAGAAAACTTGGAAACATTCAAGGCTGGGACGAAATTCAATATCTCAACAACGTCAAGAAAGAATCGTTAAAGCAACAAATTTGGCTCGAATTGACATTCTGCTTAAGCAGCGGAGCCTCAAAGTGCAAATGGCACAAAATCTCTGCCATTTTAAAGTAGAATCCTAATGCCTGCATCTCCACATCTGCATTCAAAACTCTGCTGAAGTCCTCGACTCAAGGTTAACACATACGCATTAGTACGGAAATGAATTAAATAAATAAAAAAGAGCCGCAAACAATTAGCAATGCATCAATAAGCGGATCAATAGTGATGTGGGTAATTATCACTTCAGGGAGAAGGGATATGGCCTTTCCTTATTGATGCTTCAGAGGCAGAGGGTAGATTAGAAATACATGACAGTGATTTCAATACATTATACCTGAAAAATAACAGCTTCTGTAGTGGAGCTGAAGTTTGGGTTCTCTTAGCCAGAAAACTCTGTACTCCGCTATTTTAGGAGAAAGTTTCAGCATTGTAGTTTTATATTTGTTGACTTTGTGTTGTGTCATTAATTAATGTTACAGTATAAAAACAGAATTAGAATGTCTGCAAAACAAAATGGTCTGTCAATATTCACACTAAAAATGATAATAGCTCAATACCATATAACCTTACTATCATAATGGTCACTTTTGGGTATTCATGTATCGTCTGGTCAGACAGAAAAAAAAAAAAAAAAAAAGCTGCAACACATCCTTCTCCTAATCATCTGCATCTGAGTTCTTCAAAAGACCTAACCCTCTATCTCACACCATTGAAACATCTCCAAGTAGAATGGAAACGGCCATTATGCCTTTGCTTGGGCTATCTTAGATGAATTTTATATCCATTTTATGCTTATTACAAGTTGTTGCACAAGCCTCTTTCACACTAATTGAAAAATAACAGGGATGGAAAATGTAAAAGGCCATGTAGCCAAATCCCAAAGCACTTAACCATTCACTGGACTGCTGTCTGCATAGCCTTTAATTGGCAGTCTATGTTATTGAGCTTTAATTAAACATTATGAGAGGATTGTCTAGAAGAACTGGGGATGTATAATTCATCTTTTTTGTTGTACATTGTAACAACTTTTTTTTTTTTTTTAAATTCTGAGACTCAGATGACTGTCACGACAACATAACACTACAGCATTATAACCTTTTAGTATATCTCAGAGTTCTACATCTCAATATTTCAAACTCACTCACTCAGAAAGACAGAGCACTTTACTGCACTAAATTCTGTTGTCAAAAAAATGCTACATAGCACAATAAAAGTATTAAATATGGAAGACATGGGGTGAGTCATGATATCAGTTAAAAAATTAGAAATGAGCTAAAGACCTGGGTGACCTAAGAAATTATGTTTTGTGTAAAAATATTAAGCACTCTTTGGGCCAGGTTTACTAACAGCTTGCGTCAGCACAAACCCTCTTTTGGCGTTAAAAAACTACTTTTGAGATTTACTAAAGACACGTAGTACAAAAATAGTGCTGAAAAAGCGTGGACTGAGTTGTTTTTGCGGCTGACCTTATTGCATATGCATTTGTAGGAGTTTCCCTTTCAGACACAAAATTTATGGGAGGAGAGTATTTAAATTAATCACGCAAGGTGATTTACTAAGGTTTAGGCTAGTCAATTTACTGGTATTTGCACCATTATTTAACTCTCAAAAAACATGTCTTAACCCATTTTGCAACATGGCTGCAATTATTGCTGCTAGGAGGAGACACTACAGAGAACAGAGAGCACGTGGTAGAAGGGAGAAAATATTTTCCACTCGTATTTATTTCGGACGCTATCCGTATATTACATGTAACAAGTTGCAGCTGTGTCGACCCGCACCTGATGAGCATCAGCTCTGCTTATTTGCAACCCAGCACTAATTTGCGCTGCTCTTGGTAGATTGCATTGGTCATTTTGTAAATGTTTGACTGCGTCTGTGTTCTTTACACACAAAACTTGCCACTCCCATTGGCGCATTTATGGAATAGCGCTCTCACGCTAATTTGCTCTGTTTAGTAAATCTGGCCCTTTGTTCTTAACTTTAAACTATTAGTGTAATCTCTAAATTAAGTAGTGGATCGATCGATCGGTCGGCCTCCATTTTCTTGCAATAGACAATGGAGTCTTATTGTAACTCTCAAATAAATAAGATGCATTTATGTATTCAATGTTGGACATTCTTTCCTATGACCTCATTGAAAATTATGGGAAGCAGACAGGCGTCTTGCACAGGATATCATCAATTGAGCTCATAATTTGCACACTAGTTGATCAGGAAGCAAATATTACCTTAATCCACCAATATGATGAAATCAAAGTGCAACAGGATGGACAGGAGTCTCACATGAAGCACTGCTTTGAATTTTAATATGCACATGATCTTAGCAGGAGTGCACAGGGTAGATTAAATTCATTTTCACCCTACCCAAAAGGTTCACTAGATGGAGCAAAGACACCTCTTAAAAAGCACAGTTGTCTCTTTCGGTGGATTAGCACCAACAGCGAATGGTTTGCTTTCAAATCTTTCAGTGTGCTGTGAGTTTGAAATGTTTATTCTTCAGCATGTTGTCTTGTGTATCTTGTAAAAGTTCAAAGACACACGGCGGTAGAAATACACATGTCCTCAAATGCTCAATAGACCTATTTTGAAGTGAATTTTTGATGTTCAAAAAGGCTTATCACTTGCATTGGGAAAGCTGTCAAAAAAGCAGGGGGTAACATGGACCTTTTCAAATTGAACATTGGCTCCTGGAGACACTTTCAGCGAAATAACCGGAAGGGGTCCCACTTTATATCAGGTGGCCTTAACTACTACATCAAAAAATAAGTACAGTGTACTTATTGGGTTCGTATTGAATTGCAAAAAACACTTTGCTTTGGTGGTATGGGTAGGTTTAAGGGTAGGGCTAAGGTGTAAGAGATGGGTCAACAATGTAATTATAAATGTAATTACAGAAATTAATTACAGCTGTAATTACATGCAGGTGTTTTTAAAATATAAGTACAATGTAAAAACATGTATGTACACAATAAGTACATTTTATCAAATTATTAATTTAAATGTAAGTATATAGTAGTTAAGGCCACTTATAAAGAAGGAAATCAGTCAATGTATTGTGCAGGCCGTGCTGCCTTTGGTTTGATGCTGACTTTCTGATATTTGTTTATCCCTTGATGATCTGTAAAAATGCATAAATGAATTATAGAAATATTTTAGAAGTATCCTCATGAAGGGCCACAATTGCTTCTCTGTGCAATTAGATGAGCAAACAAGACCAGCTCCTTTTTAATGTCCTGCCATCTCATCTTAACTCATATCTGATGTGTCCAAACTTCAAACACACTAATAGATTTCCAAGATTGACTGCACTTATGTTATTTACTTCTGTGATTTGTTTTAGCTGTTTTAGCCTTCAAATTCAGATTCTTATATAAAATGGATGACCCATCAAACTTGCAGAACTTAAATATACCTGTCAAGTGATTGAAAGTTTGTGCATTGCCTGCTTCTGAAAACGCACAATTCTCAAAGGCTTTAATTAAAGTGTGTGGCAAACTGTGTGTGTGTGTGTGTGTGTGTGTATGTGCACGCTCAAAACGACTGCAGCGAATCAAGGGTCTTGCACTGGGGGCCCGTGAGTGACTTTCATCATGTCTACTCATAGTGCTATTGATGATGCAGGAGAGAAAGAGACAGAGAAAAGTCATTCACTATTGTTGATTTTCTACAATATCACACTGACATAAATTATTATTGAAAAATATAAGGAAGATCATTATTGATTGTTGCCCATAAGGAAGTATATTATTATTATTGTTATAAAATATTTTTAATTAGTAGATATGCTTTTAAATAATGTATTTTTCTCTAATTCTATTATTTTATATATTTTAATGCCATATAAATATATAAACCTCTACATTACCTTAAAAGCAACTTAAATATAAATATATTTTAAAAATGTAAGTTGACATATTTTGTAATACCTTCAGTATGATTATGTGTGCATCATTCACAAGGATTGGATGTGTGTTGTTATTTCTCACCATAAAAAAAAAAAAAAAAAAAAATATATATATATATATATATATATATATATATATATATATATATATATATATATATATATATATATATATATATATATATATATATAAAGAAAAGAAAAAATACTGGAGGATAAGGAATATTATAGCAAACATGCCTCTTGTAAACAACTAAAACATAAATGAAATGTACTTATTCAGTTAGATTTTAAAAATGCTTTTAAAGGAGGCAACTCTGACACCAAGTGGTAAAGATGTCAAACTACATTATGTTTGAGAGACAGAGAAACGGCATTATTTCCTCATGTTTTTTTATGCATGTTCTGTTGCAGCTGTTACATTACACTTTTTAAACTAATAATTAATTAAAAATAATAATATTAAAAATTGTTAAACTGAGATTTTAGATTGTTAGACATTAGAATTTGGAGGAAGGCCCCTCAAATTATTTTTTTTCTTTCATGAACTACGCAGATGAAAGTATGCAGGGCTTGAAACATCCAGGCAAACCGCCAAATACAAAGACAGACTTGAACTCTTCCATAAAGGTTAAGATGTTCACATGCTTTTCTTTTTTTTTTTTTTTTTTTTTTAAATTAGTTTGATTTCAGGAAAATGGAAATGCACAAGGTTATCATCCTCTTTTTTCCAAAACGTCTTTGTTATTTACATAATACAATATTTTAAGACTTTTTGTACACAATATATTTTTATATAATACATTAATAATGCTCATATAAACTGCCACCAGCCTGTTGTATTTAAGTGGTCCTATTGTCAAAAATGTTTAAATTTTTTCTTCAGATTCATTATTCGAAACAAGCTTGTTTTAAAATTGATGCAAATGTTGCTTTAATGGTAAACAATTTCAATTTGCTGTTGCACAATTACATGTATTCATCCAGAGTCGGACATTTTCAGAGCACCAAATCTCAAAAAATTGTTGACCTCGTTGATATTACAACACGCCTGAATCTGCAGCAAACCTTTGTTTGCTACTTTATTAATTTGGTTTAAATGTGTTCTTGTTCATTTGTTATAGGGGGAATGAAGATGCTCTAAATCTGTTTCTGAAATCCGTATTTTTTAAAATAAAAAAATCAATACCGTACCTTTTCTTCCAAGCAACATAAATGTTTGTATTTATTTAACCATAAAATGCATTTATTATTTAATTACAAACCTTTTAATATTCTTTTTACATAAAGAAAATAATTCCATATTATATATAAAGAACTTTATATATATATATATATATATATATATATATATATATATATATATATATATAATGCATTGCAATGAACAATACATTATAATGATCAGGTAAATGTGGGTTCGTCTCTTTTACTTTAAAACTGATGGTATCACTGACTGTATGTACAGTCAAACATAATTCAGTAATATTTCACACATATTTCCTGCGTGAAGTGAGGTCCAAGTATGAACGAAGTGCTTTAAGGTTAATGCTGTCTTAAACAGTCTTCTATTATTTTAAATAATTTATCAGTATATTTCTGAATGTATCTAATTTAAAACAGAATATGTTATGCTTTAAATAGCAGTGCCTCAAAGTGCTGTCTGCTTGGTCTATATATGAAATTGAGTGTGATATGAAATGTGTTTTTCACCCATAAATCCATATATTTCTTTGGTAATACTTTATTTTAGGGTCTTTTAACTAGTTGCTTATTAGCATGCATATTTCTAGAATATTGGCTATTTATTAGTACTTATTAAGCACATATTAATGCCTTATTCTGCATGACCTTATATTCTACATTCTTAATCCTACATACCAAAACTTAACAACTAACTTACTAATTGATAAGCAGTAAATTGGCAGGGAAATTGAGGGAAAAGTCATAGTTAATAGTAAATACATGTTCACTATACTAAAGTGTTAGCATTTCTTTTAACTAAAGATTTCAAATGTTTTTTTTTTTGATAGAAAAAATAAATATATAAAAATAATAAAACATTACCATTTGTATTACCATTATTGATTTGTATTACCATTTTATTGACAGTGCATCAGTGCCAGGTACACAATGATTCATTTGGTTCTCAAGCTCTATAAAGAGCTTTGCCAGAGAACGTAAGCAGTAAAGTTTTACACAGTGTATCTTTTAGATCCACTATATACTCCAGTAAATAGATCTCTGCTTCTTAATGCCGATTGTTAAGTTCAATTAGAACCTTCAGTCAACCACTTAAAATCATTACAGAGATTCTACAGCGCTAATGCAATTTTGAATAGTCGTCAATAATGCATAGCAGGCAGATCATATAAAACACCTTTTCTTTAAGCTCCGCTTGAATGTGTTGGATTCTTTAGAAAGAAATAAAGCACATACTATTATTGGTGGAATAAAACTTTGTGCTTCCATTGAAACAGACAATATGAGCCACTTGATTTAACACTGTTTGTCTATTTGAGTGAATTGATATTTAGGTAGGGCTCATTCTCGGACACTCTTGAATGTGCAGCGAGAGTATTTGTAATCAAGGCTTGTTGGACATTTATGGTAATGTTAGTAGTGATTTTGTGGCATATTAACACATACATGATTGCTTTGGGCCCTATAAGACTGCATTTGTAATGAAAGACAGTACTTGAAAAATCTAAACATTAACAATATTTACATATCATCCAAAATTGATTACTATAATAAGTCTGCCACACAAACGGGTCACGTGTGAATGTTTTATCAAGAAGAGTGCAAATTAAGTAGCAATTACAGACATGTTAGTGATTCGTTTTTGTCTTGTATAAACATTGTTATTATTATTTCAATGCCTTTAAAACTCTTCCAGCCATTGTGAATAATTCAGGCACATTTCATTAGACTGGATAAGTGATTATAAATCAGATGAATCAAATGTTGATTTCAGTCTAGTTCAACCGTTGTATATGAAATTTGTGTTTTGAAAGAATATTTCTACACTTCATATTCTCTGCCATCTTATGTGTGTGTGTATGAGTGTGTGTGTACGTATATATATATATATAAATATATGAATATAACTGACCCCAAACCTTTATTGCATATTGTATTTCTCTGCGATGTCTATATTTTGGTAAGCAGCGCTAAAGCCCTCCTCAGGTTAATAAAAACCACACATGTGGCTTTTCATCATCCCCTTCTCAGAAGTCACAGACAGAAGCGATGGGTTCTGCCTTGCTCCATTTTGACTGTTTTCTTTTGTAACTCAGTCACCCGGTGAAGCTCTCCCGGGACCCGTGCTTGGCTCCAGAGCATTGCCCCTCAGCTTCACTCAGGTCAGAGGGGCCACTGTTTTCCTTGGAAGTCTTTTATGGGATTCTGCATCCACGCTGGGATTTCAGCCTTGTGGAAAACAACTTCAACCCTGTACACTACATATAGATACTGTATGTCTCCAATTACTGAGCTGATTTGCCCAAAGTCATCCCACACACACACACACAAACACATATATATGCATGAGCAACTAAGGGTGGACGGCCATTTTAACAAGAACCTTTAGGCCACCGTGGAGGGAACTTCTAACTAGAACAGAAAGGACCCTCAACTTGTGTTTATTATTAAAGGGCTTGCACCGGCCGCTCCCAAGTGCTTTAGCCTCTACAAGAACTCAGTCTTCTGATGAAGGACTTTTTGATGTTTTCTTTTTCATTTCTTTGTTATAATAATGTGGGGGGTGTGATTAGTTTGTTGACCAGTGCTCTCTAGGGGGACTTGGTATTGGTTGCTCGACTGGACAGTCTGTGTTCGGAAATCAAGAACGAAAGGATAAAATGTGAATTTCTGGCCAAAAACATTTTTGTTTTATTATTAAATAATTAATAACAATAAAACATGTTTTGTGCAGCATAGGCTGATTGGAAAAACATGCCTTTCCCCAGATTACTGCAAAACGTACCTATATAGGCCTATAATTTACTGCAGTTTCCAACTGAAATGAACACTTGTGGCAGTAAAAAAAAAAAAAAAAAAAAAAAAAACTTTATTACTTTTCACCCAAATTATGATTACAGGGGCATATTATCAATTAATAAATATTTTCACAGTTTCTTGCACAATACTGCTCAAAATGCTTTTACCATAGTGCATGCTTTGTTCAATAATTCATGTTGATATTTGCATCACATGCAATGTTTTACAAGTAACTTGAATTACGTAATCAGATTACTTGTTCAAGTAACTTGTAAAGTAATGCATTTCTTTTAGATTTACAAGAAAATATCTGAGTTACTTTTTCAAATAAGTAATGCAAATTACTTTGATTTCCCATGTATTGACTGACAGTTCTCCTATCGTCATGTTGAGGAAATCGACAGTAGGTGGAGAGGCGTTGTGTCGAAACATGAGGGTTATTGTAGTTCTAGATTAAATATGAGCATTTACTCATCTCACTTGCACAAAAACAGAGTCATTATTCCTTAAAATGTATAAAAAAATGAAATGCAATCTTAGAAAATGGCACAAACCTGCAATAATTAAACAAATATTCTTTGAGTATTTAATCTCACTTTATTAACCAATGTCTTTGCTGCTGATCTTCATGATCCAAATCAACCATACTAAGCAAAAATGACATTAGATAAACCCTTTGGTGTGAAATGTCCTTTACATGTGACAAAAATATAACCTTTTTGTTGTTAGCCCAGCCCATGTGAAGAAAAGTAATATGAAAGTAATGTAACACATTACTTTGTAACACATTACTTTCCATAAAAAGTAACTAAGTAATGCAATTAGTTACTTTTTTAGGGCGTAACTCAATATTGTAATGCATTACTTTTTAAAGTCACTTTTCCCAACACTGCATATATGTATGGCTTTTCTGACATAGTGTTGTCACGATACTGGAATTTCCAAATTTGATATGATACCTTGAAAAATATCAATACTCAATACCATTTTCGATACCATGCTATATATACCGCCATACAGATAATTTGTTATTATCTTATAATTGTTTGATCATTTTGGAAATTTTGTTGTAATAGCTTACACACTGCACAGGGAGGCTTTATTTGAATAGTTGAACTATATACTAAAAAAAAATGTTAGCAATCAGTAATAAATTAAGAACAAATAAACTAATATAGCAAAAATATATGCAATAACAAATAAATAAATGAAATAAACATGGATTTAAGTGCTTAAGGTGGGTCTGACAGTAGTATTCAGGTAAGAAATAATACAAAAAATAAATAAAGTAATCAAATGTAAAATAACACTGGATAGTTGCATACACCACTTTGTAAACATTAAAGGTCCCGTTCTTCATGATCCCATGTTTCAAACTTTAGTTAGTGTGTAATGTTGTTGTTAGAGTATAAATAAAATCTGTAAAATTTTAAAGCTCAAAATTCAATGCCAAGGGAGACATTTTATTTAACAGAAGTCGCCTACATCGAACGGCCAGTTTGGACTACATCCCTCTACTTCCTTCTTTAATGACGTCACTAAAACAGGTTTTTGACTAACCTCCACCCACAGGAATACACAAAAAAGGGGGCGTGGTCTTGTTGCGCTCCAACGGAGAAGAGCAAGAGTTGCGTTTGTAGAGTGTGTTTGTCGCCATGTCGTCGAAACGCTGTTATTTTCATCCCGCAGTCCAGTCACCTTTGTTTGGCCTTCCCAGGGACGCTGTACTTAGAGATCAATGGTTACAATTTATGTTTAACTCGGTTCTCGAAAATTATAATTGTGGTATCCTTACTGCAATAGTAAATGTTGGACTGCAGTGCACATAATGGCCACAAGAGGGGACTATGTTTATGAATATGGCTGTTTTCCGTATGAGGTACTCTTCTGAGTGAGTGCTAACGTTGTACATTTTCTGTCGCTGCTTGTGGAGATTAAAGAGTTCAGTCTCAAGGGAATTAATGTCTTTTGTGCTCATTCGGCACAACACCACAATAATCCACATGTAAAACTATGTGCAGCACACGTTATGGTAAGAGGCGTGACCTTTCCGGGCAAGGTTCGCTAAGCTGCTGTCGAATCACAACACAGGAACCGCTGGCACAATCAGAACTCATTACGTATTTCTGAAGGAGGGACTTCGTAGAACAAGGAAGTCATCAGCCCGTTTTTATGACAGTGGAAACAGCGGTATACAGATAAGTACATTATGTGAAAAATATTGTGTTTTTTTACACGCGAAACATGAACACATGTTATATTGCACACTATAAACACAATCAAAGCTTCAAAAAACCACGAAAAACGGGACCTTTAAATACATATTAATGCTTATAATTAAAGTTACAAAAGTTATTCAGTCGAGAGCAGAGATTGCTTTTCTCTTTGTCTTTTGTTCTTTGATTAACATGACAGACAGCGGCAGGTTTATTAGGCTGCTGTCACTTTAAGAGCTTATACACGGATCCAATATACTGTTACACAATATGCGTTTCCTTTCTTAACTTTTTACATTCCAAAACTGACTGTATTTACCTGAATACTTGGCAAGATGGCATTTTGACATCATCAGCACAATAAGCCACTAAAAAGAAGTCAGTTTTGTTCTCACGAGCTGTTTGAGAGACGGCTTTATGTTCGCGACACTTATATAGATAAGTGGTGTGCACACTTTTGTTGTGAACACGAAACCTGCAGGAATTAATAAAATTATGGGCAATACAAGCACTATTCAGCCGGAGGGAATGAGACAAGTGAGTGAGAGGAGGCGGTTTGAAACGTGTCAAACAGTAAATTCGCCATCAGAGAGAAGAGAGAGCGAGAATAGGTGTTTCGATACTGCAGAAAAGGAGTATTGGAAAACCATTTCAGATATTTCAGTATCGATTCATATCGAAATATCGATAGTTTTGACAACACTGGTACAGCACTACACTTATCGATATTGAGAGCTTGGGTATGAGTCCCATGAAATACTAATGCGGTTAAGTGTATGTGATAAGATGTGATAAGAGCTTTAATCTTTTGGAGGCCACTCACTGAAAATTTGCAGTGAAACATGCAACTAGCATAAAAAGTTCTCAGATTCATTTCATGTGGATTCAACTGTTTCGGATAAAACAAAAAGTACTTTTAGAGGCACTCACTAGTGTCGCGAAATGTAAAAAACCCAAAGTAATATCTTTTTGCAGAAATGTAATCACAGGCACATTTTTTTCGTCTAGTGAGCCTGGGTTGGTTTTATTAAATAAGTCCATTTTAATTGGTGCTTATTTTCTTTTATCTGTATATTACAGACAATAATAATTTAATATAATACCATAACTATCATAACAATTATGAACGGTGTTATGCTTATGTGTTTTAGTCAGAATATTGGGTCATGTGAAAAAAAAAGTGCTCGTAAAAACCTCCACCCCATGTGAAGAAATCCCAGGGCTCATTTTATGTGACAGGTTCCCATGCTCAGTCCAGCCCTGCGTAGCGAGAGATGACGATGGTGCCCCATTGAACAATACACACAGGAAGTGAAGCTTTGCTCTTTCGTCACACAGACAGAGACGAAGAGAGAGACTTATTGTTCCAATTTAACATAAATCTAATACAGACGAGAATCTCCGGACAGGCAGTTGCGCACACACTTGATCCAATTTCCCTTTCTGCTCATTATAAAAGAACCACAGACACACATTCAGCGTCTATATACTGACTTATCAGCAATAGCACTGCACATTTCAACAGCTCTGTCATTGATCTTTATTTATTTTACAAACAGACTCCTGTCAGTCCAGCGTGCCTTGTATAAGGTCACTTATCGCCACAGCTTTCAGAAAAAGGGTTATGCGCCACAGAAAGTGAATCACTGCTATGTGACTGACTCTGTCCAGCCCTCGCTGAACTGGCTGTTGGGACGAGGGCCAAAGTAAACAGCAAATGCTATATTGCAGCAGAGAAGCATGTAGACTGATTTGGATCTAAAAGTTAAGGGAGTGTGAAGTCCGTATCAGCGTAGATGAACAGTTGGAATGGCCGCGGTGAGAGACGGAGCTGCGGCCAACAGTTAAGGCCATCCAGAGGTCAACATCTGAGCTCTGATAGCGTAACGGCGCCCGTTACTCATGTCTGTATCCGAGAGAACGCGCTCAGACAACCTGCCACAATTGTGTAAATACATTTATTCATGTTAGCCAGCCAGCTGTGATATAGCCTACGGAAGAAACTGTGGTTTTGTGATTGAATCAAACAGTTTTGGAAAAGAGAGGGAAGCAAAAAAAAAAAAAAAAAAATGACTTGCTGTTGTAACGTACTGTAGCTCTTTTTACCAATTTGTTTTTCAAAGTAAAATCAGATTACAATAAAATGGTTTATATGAGGATAGTATTAAATAAGTATATCTCATCTGCAAGACTTGATCTTAATGGTAAGAAAAGGGTAAGAATAAAGGGGCAATTTAAGAGTGAGTGTTAATTGCAAATAGTATTTTGTGTAAAGTGTTTTGAGGTTTTGAACATTTAGTTATTGACGTGATAAGCATAGTTTCAGAAGAAAGACTAAATCTGCGTATGCGCACAAACACATGTAACAGAATAAAATGAGTTCCAGACACTTAACAACAAAGAAAGAATTCATAGAATTTGTTTTCCTTGGACGAAATATCAGCTCCTTATTTTTTGCTTTGTTTGACAATCATTATTTTAATCTCAGAAACTAAAGAACCAAATCAATCCATTTTCACAATCACTGAACATTTTGTTGCTTTTTTCCCAGAACGTGTGAAAGTTCTCTGAGAAAAAAAATAAAAATATATAAATAAAAATCGTTTGGAGGCAAATTAACACAAAAGCAGATACATTTTTGGCGACTGACTATCCTTCCTTCAGAAAGTAAATGATTAGTGGTGAAAGTAATGGTGAGTAACATCTGGATTCAATTGAGCTCTTAATGTGGGCTAAAGTCCTCACATGGCTGAAGCGCTCTGTGGTTTGGGGTTTTGAGGATGCAGCTCAAAATATTCAGGAAAATGAATTGCTTCTGAGATTTTCGCCATTCTCCATTGACTGTTTTGCATTACTGATCACAGAACATTTCTTTTTGCATCTCCCATCTGCAGAGAATTGAGAAAGGAAGAAAAAAAAAAAAAAAAGCATCACTGACTTTTCTATTGGTCTCAGACTGTCCACAGAATAAGCTGCCATGCTTAGCAAACCGTTTGCTGTTTACTCAAATTTGGATATGCAGGACTTTTAGCTTGAGTAAGATTATTTGTAATTTAGCAGACCATTTCTTATCCAAAGCAACTCAAAATACACTTACAGAGGCAATCCCCCCAGAGTAACCTGGGGTTAAATGCCTTGTTTGACGGCACAATGGTTGAGCAGATCTCTAATCATGACTTTACTAGCACCCCCATCAGATGTTTGAAATGTCTAAATGCTTTATCTGTGCACAAATACACTCGGAAATAGAATATATAGTGTAGTTTTCTTTTTTTTCCGCATGACTTAATATGTTTCAAGCTACTTCTCCGCTAGTGCAGGCACTGTGAACTAATATGAACAAACAATGAACAACAGCATTTTAATTTCAGTATTTTCCAGAATATAAATCGCTCATTACTATAAGTCAGTCAATGTGAGGGTCAAAACTGCATCTGTGGCACATTTTTTTTTATTCAGAAATAATGTAAAATACCTGTAAATAAAATGAAAGGTTTACAAACATTATAAACACTATAAACATTTTAGTTCCCCTCACTCCACGACAAATTTTCTTCTAATTTAATGGTATTCAGGACACTACAAAACAAACAGAAATTATATGGCATTCATTATAAACAACATTTATTATTATATTATGAATGATAAGCCTACTTTGGTTTTTACTGCATAATGTAATTCTCTTTGGAATACAAGTCACAGCGTGTTTCAGATTATGTAAAAATGATTTTAATCGAGCGCAGCATTAGTTCAGTCTGTGCTGTGATCAGCTGAAGCGGTCATCTGTCAAATCGCTCCAATCACTACCATTCTCCTATAAGACCGGGGACATATATATGTGTCATTACTGCTCTGTAAGTATGCTCAAACCCTCCCTCCCTCCCCATTAAAAGCAAGAGCATATTGCTGTGCACCTTCTGGTTGTCGTCTTCTTTTCTTTCAGATTGCTAAGGCCTAGCTGGCATGGACCTCTCTGCTGAGAGACACTCATCCTCATAACCAAGCTACAGTATAGACGTCCCACAGCCACATATACATGATTACCACTGTTCGCTTTTAAAGACATTAATAAAGTGTCTTAATTCCAAGTGTCTATGTATTTCCAAGCTGATGGTTCCATGGGGGGTTAATGTTAAAGCTCTTGTATGTTCAATTAATTTTGGAGCAAGAACCCCCATAAGGAACCATACCACCAAAGATAACTTGTGTTACAATAAACTCAAAGTAACTTGCCAAAGTGCTCCTGTTTGAAATATGCTACAAGACAAACCATCTGCAAATTCATAAGTCACCAAGTATTTTCTCTGTAAAACTGCAGTGATCTACAGACAATTAAAAAAAAAACGCTGTTTGAAATCACTGGTGTTTCTGACGTCACAAACTACCTTGTAACCATTCACGTCAATGTGCCAGCAGGCTTTAGCATATCATTAAATATGACCACTCTGAAGCAGGGGAGTCTCTAGAGGACTAAGGGGTCAGGTTATCCCAGTATATTTTTCTGTTGATATGAAAAATCAGGTAGATTGGTGGGTGTATATTACGATGTTATGATGAACTATATGCCTTTCTCCACTGACGTTCAGAGTTGTTCAAAGCATTTCTAAGTATACTGATTGTTAGAAGGCAGCTGTCTGACTCATGAATGCGAACATGGTTTGTGTAACATTAGCAACACATTATTAGCTGTTTTATAACATAGTCAAGCAAAATGCTAATCATATTAATACCGTTATATGTCCTATGTTGTAAAAAGCCTTACCATTGTTGTGCAGCGTTTATCACAGTAAGTTGAGAGATTGGATCTCTGAGCTCGTGCGAGTGAGTGGAGACACGGATAATTAGCACAGATCCGCGTATACTAAACGAGGCAAGGCTGTAGAGTTACATTCAAGCCATTTTAAGGCATAAAGAATGTTTTTTCAAAGGAAAAAAAAAAGTTTAAATATGTAATTTTGGTGATCAAAGATGAGTTTGAAGGGATAAAATTATTGACTACAAGGGGGCTTTAAATATTACCATGAGTTAAATGCCATTATTCGCATAGACGTTAGTGTGTGTGGTCAAAATATTTGAAATGAGTTCTATGTTTGCATTTACAATGCATTTTGATGTAAATTTGAGAAGTATATAATATGTTTTGTGTGAGTGAGGTAAGTAAAGAGCACTGCTGCATACATTTTATTCACACAAATTGCTGAACTTAATAATTACACAAATGCATATTCTTTAGTTTTTGCTCCTTAAAAGGAACTGAATGCTAAAATGGCAGAGAAATTGTGATGAATCACAATTGACACAGAGGATTTTCCAGCACTTCATTTAAGCAATCCCTCAGGGACAGGCCCTTTAGTAATGTTGCCCTCATAAGAAAAAGAACAAATAAATTCAGGACATGATGAGAAATAGAGTGCAAGAGCAGATAACTTCTCCCTCCTCTTTTCTCACCCTCTCTAACACTGAAGCTGTAACAAACTGACATTCACATTCATACTTTTATGCTTTCACAACAAATGTCTCAATGTTGCTGCTGATCATCCATCGTCTAATGATTTCTTGAGGACTTTCTGTTGTAAACAGCTACAGGAAATGATGACCGTAGTAAGACGCATGACATGTTTTTGGTGAGGTCAGTTCTAGGACGGCATGTTTATGTTTTGTGTGTGCGCAAAAGAAAATGGAAGAAAAAAGAACCACTGGAATTTGAAGTTTGAGAGACATCTGGGCACCAGTCATGAAGATGTTTGTGCAGTTATGGGCATAATATCAATTATGACCATTAGGAACAGTATTGTTTTTATCACAAAGCATTTCACCATCTTAACTTGAAATTTCTAAACTCTTAGATTGGGCACAAATAGATGCTCTAGCCCCTTTATAAGCAATCAAATGCTTATGCACTGTTTGTTTGTTGTAAAAACACAGCCACCCATCCATATTGCTCTCTCTTAAAGTAGAACAAGTTGGGAGGTGCCATCACTTTTACTTCTACTTCGCATTTGATCCATTAAAGTCCAGTGGAGTTTGTCTGATATTTGAACGCCTGTTTGGGTGATTTTGGTTGTTATAGAGATGAAGGAAGAGATAGCGATGGTACTGTGTATAGTCATTACAGTGATCTAACAAAGTGGTGTTGAGAACAGCTTGTCCTAGGACAAGCTGGCATTAATTAGGTCCTAATATATGGGACTGTGTAGGCTAAAATCTTGTAAATCTTGGGGCAAAAACAGATAATCATTTTATATATATATATATATATATATATATATATATATATATATATATATATATATATATATATATATATATATATATATATATATATATAAAAAAGTGTTTATCTGCTGTCACATTACCCTTCTTTTTGACAGACATCTGCTGATTATACCCTGGGATATGTGCTTGGAAAGGGTTATGAAGAGTCTCTGACATGCCATTGTTGGGGTCAGAGATTATTCCATTG
Source organism: Chanodichthys erythropterus (assembly GCF_024489055.1). NCBI lineage: Eukaryota > Metazoa > Chordata > Actinopteri > Cypriniformes > Xenocyprididae > Chanodichthys > Chanodichthys erythropterus. Next base: position 30,924,160 of record NC_090232.1, read on the forward strand.
CTTGAGGCTAATTGCTAATCAATGTTTGCATTTGCATATGTTTTAAAAAATAGAGATCATTTTCAAAAATAGTGATCTGCCAACGAATACTGTACTGTGACAAGCTAATAAAAAAAAAAAAATGAAAAGAAATCCAAGATTGAGGATGCAGTTGGAAAAAAGAGACAAACATATATATATGTGTTTGTGTGTGTGTGTGTGTGTGTGTGTATTTATACTGTGTGTATATATATATATATATATATATATATATATATATATATATTATATATATATATATATATATATAATATATATATATATATATATATATATATATATTTATATATATATATATATATATATATATATATATAAATATAATGCAATATATTATCTCTCTATAGGTCACAACTAGATCCAAATGAATTGGCACATCACAGACACAGACTCATTTCAAATCTTCCATTTATGTCTAAAATACAACAACAACAAATAATGTGTCCATTCAACTGTCACACACATACATTTCTAGGAAAAATTTCAGTCCCCATCATAGCAGACAGATTGCGCTCATTAAAATGACAAATGATTTACTTCTATCTTCTGACCAAGGCTGCATCTCAATACCAGTTTTACTTGATCTTAGATCATGCCATACTCTTAGATCGACTGCAGAATTACACTGGTATTGCAGGGACATGCATTAAAGTGGTTTAGATCATACCTATCTGACAGTTGCTATTTTGTTTATTTAAACAGGGAATTATAAAGTCAGTAAATTATTGAGTGCCAGAAGGGTCTGTTTTAGGCCCTCTGCTATTTTCAATATACATTGCTGACCCTTGGTAATATTATTAGAAAACATGGAATTCGTTTCCACTGTTGTGCTGATGATATTTCATCACAATCAGATAAAATTTCTATATTATCCAAGTTGACAGAGTGTTAAAGATATCAAAAATTGGATAAGACATAGCTATTACTTATTGGAGAATAAAACCTATACACAGAATCTCTTAGAATATAATTTGCATCTAAGGATGTACTGTTACTTCATTCTCTACAGTTAAAGACTTGGGTGTTATATTAGACAGCAACTCATCTTTGGAAAACATATTTCTTACAAAAACAGCCTTCTTCCACCACAGAAAGGTCGCTAAGCCACGATGGTGCAGTTAGTCCAAAATGCAGCTGCTAGACTTCTGACTAGGTCAAGAAAATATGATCTTATAACCCCAATTTTATCATCTCTACACTGCTTACCTATTAAGTTCCACTTCAACAAAGTACAAGGCCCAAAATGGTTTAGCTCCTGTGTATTTAATCAATATTCTATCACCTTACAATCCATCATGCTCTTAAAGACCACAAAACTCTGGTCTTTTGGTAGTACCTAAGATATCTAAGTACACTAAAGGAGGTACAGTGTTTTCACATTTGGCTCATAAACTCTGATAAACTCAAATCTGTCTCAGTTATATCAGATCAAATACACATATCTTTTGCTTGAAATGTTATGAACAGCAGCTACACTTATTATTTTACATTAACTTTTCTGTTTCTACCTCAGGATGCCCATGGATTTTCTGTAAAGCTGCTTTGAAACTATATGTATTGTGAAAAGCGCTAAACAAATAGATGTGAATTGAATTGAATGTGAATATTAAGCAGCACAACTTTTTCAACATTGATAATATTAAGAAATGTTTAAGTACCAAATCAGCAAATCACAGAAATGAGTTCCTTAATTTGATTATACTTAAAAATTTAAAGCAACAACTTAACTAAGAGACTTCTTTGGGAAAAAAAGTAAAAAAAAAAGTTAAATAAATACATAAATAAATAAATCTTACGGACCACAAACTTTCAAACAATTTTGAACACTGTTAACAGTTACAGATTTAACATATTTTTATGTCATCTGTGTCCACTGGAATAAGTTCGCTAACCTGCCATTTTGCATTTTGTTTGAAATGGGGTCACATGTTTTAGTTAAAAGAACACACAATCCAGATCTAGATAGCAGATTAGAAAATGCTAAAACAATGTTCTTTGCGATGGAGCCTTTCTACTTGCTTCTGGTACCATCACTGGCAGAGGAACGCAGGGAAGTTGCCAATTGACGAATCATTGCCAAAGAGCTGTGGTAAATCAGGCAGAGAAACAGAAGTAAAGCAGGGCCAATGTTGATTAACTCACAAATGTTCTGTGCTCCTTTAAAAAGACTGAAGGGTAGATAAAGTCATTGAGAATGCTTTCATAACAGCCCTCTAATGACTTTGTGGTAATCGTCCATGTGGTAAACATCAAAACTTAACATTACACTGTTTGCAATCAAGAGAAAAGGAAAATGAAGCACACACAGAGGGACAGAAAGAGTGGGAGAACATTGGGAGCAAAGTATACATTTGTTTTCACATGAGAATGAGCTCTGAGGGTCATGTGTAATGCAATAAGAGAGGGGGAATTGTAAAGAATAAGAGAGGCTCTTTAGTTGTTTAGAGGGTTGGGCCCCATTGACTGATTATGCTCATTTGCCACTTGTTTGCAACTGTGGCTAAAGTATGTTTGGAGTGTTACTGATTTCTAAGCACCTGCAAGAAGTCACGTCCTGAACAGTTTACACAAGATGTATTCAGAAATCATAATTTTAAAAATATGATATGCACATTAAATCATTTTAGATACATGAAAGCACTGTGAACACACTTTAATTCAAATTTTTGGGGTCTGTAAGTTTTTTTTTTTTTTTTTGCATATATATATATATTTTTAAAGAAGTCTCTTATGCTTATGATAATGATATTGATCAAAACTACAGCAAAAAAAAAAAAAAAAAATTAAAACAATTTTCTATTTTGATATATTTTATTTATTCCTGTGATGGCAAAGCAGAATTTTCAGCATCATTACTCCAGGCTTCAGTGTCACATGATCCTTCTGAAATCATTCTGATATGCTGGTTTGGTGCTTAAGAAACATTCCTTATTATATTTAATTTTGAAAATGATTGCAGATGCATTTATTTTTCAGGATTCTTTGATTAGAAAGTTTTGTAACACTATGAATGTCTTTACTTTCACCTTTGATCCGTTTAAATTATTAGTTCACTTTTAAATAAACTTTTCCTAATAATTTACTCACCCCCATGTCATCCAAGATGTCCATGTCTTTCTTTCTTCAGTCAAAAAAGAAATTAAGGTTTTTGATGAAAACATTCCAGGATTATTCTCCTTATAGTGGACTTGAATGGGCACCAAACAGTTGAAGGTCAAAATTAGTTTCACTGCAGCTTCAAATTGTTCAAGACGATCCCAGATGAGAAATAAGGGTCTTATCTAGTGAAACCATCGCTCATAAAAAAAAAAACAAAAAAAACAATTTAAAATGATATAAGATACTAGCTCTTCTTCTTCTTCTCCTCTATTTGAATTCCAGCAGTGTAGACACTGCTAAGCATAATACTGCCCTCCACAGGTCAAAGTTTGAACTAATTTTTATATGCAATATGCTAGTGCAAGTATATAACAATTAGTTCAAACTTTGACCTGTGGAAGGCAGTAATATGCTTAGCAGTGTCTACACTGCTGGAATTCTAACAGAGAAGAAGAAGAAGAGAGCTACTTCAAGATGAGCAGTTAGGGCTAAAACTTATATCATTTTAAATTGTTTTTTTTTTTTTTTAGAAAATGAGCGATGGTTTCACTAGATAAGACCCTTATTTCTCATCTGGGATCGTGTTGAACAATTTGAAGCTGCAGTGAAACTTATTTTGACCTTCAACTGTTTGGTGCCCATTGAAGTCCACTATAAGGAGAATAATCCTGGAATATTTTCATCAAAAATTTTCAGGAAAAGTTTATTTAAAAGTGGACTAATCCTTTAATGCATTGCTGCTTAATAAAAGTATTAAGGTCTTAAAATAAATAAATATATATAATCTTACTTACTCCAACCTTTTTAACAGTAGTGTACTCCATCAACAACACAACATACAGTATATACAGCACAATTTAACATGCTACAAAAAGTTCTTCTAGTTTCATCAATTCCTTTTTATAATATTTACAAATATTTGACAGTTGATACAAAAGCCCGTCTTTATAGTCCACATGGACGCAATTATTGAATTAAAACTAAAACTTCCCCTTGAGTGATTCTGCTGATCACTCAGGTTTGGCCAGCTGTGTTGATATTGTATCTCACATGCTATTACTATAATTGTTTGCAGATGCTTTGAGTCGACCTGCTCTCGGTGAGGTGATGTTTAAGGAGCACATAAGAATGCTCAGATTTTGAGCGTGGTTGAACTTTTTTTGTTTAGAGCTTAGCAGTGAGAGATGAACTGAAAATGTGCTGTTGAAATGTTGTTCAGGGTGAGTGGCTAATATTCAGCAAGTAGACATTTATTTATAGTCTACCTTCAAGTTTCCAAGAAATCATAAAAAGGCAAGTTTTGGTTGCCATGCATAAAAACAGTTTTCAAACTGTGTAGTCTGATTCAATAATAAATTGGTTCTTATGAGTCAGTTCTGTTAATTAATCGTTACTCCAGTTTTCAATGTCAAATGATCCTTCAGAAATCATTCTTATATGCTGATTTGGTGTTTAAGAATGTTTTCTGATTAATATTGAGTATTAATTAAAACGGTTAATATTTTTATGTAAACTATACACTTTTTTTTTTTTTTTTACTTTTTTGATTAACGAAAAGGTTTTAAGAACAATATTTGTCTGAAATAGATATTTCTACAAATGCAATACAATGTAAAATTATTTACTGACACCTTTGAAACAATTTAACACATCCTTGCTAATTATAAAAAGATTCAAGGATGTTTTGCTGTAGGACTTTGTGTCGGATCAGGTGATCATTACAGGAACTCCCTAGGGGAATGTCCAAGCTCCTTTCCTGTTACAGCTGACATAAAATACAACACTGGGTCATGTCACCTACAGAAATACTCAGATGACACTTTGATTGTTGGATGTGTGAGAGTAGGCATAGTACAGAGGAATCACTAGCGTCTTTGTGGACTGGTGTGAGGAGAATCCTCTTAAGCTCAATGTAGGAAAGAAAAAGGAAGAAGAAGAAGAAAAAAAATAAATAAAAAGAACATGGCTCTGGACTTTAATAGGAAGAGTAAACCTTTCACCCCAGTTTCCATCTGTTGGGAGGATACTGACAGGGTAGATTCCTCTAAGTGAATGCACCTGAACAGCAAGGTTGACTGGTCTAATAACAATGAACACCGAAAGGCCTTAGTCAGTCACTCAACATATACAGAACAACAATGAATATTCAGTCTTGTAACGAAGCGGGAGTCATGGTAAGATCCAAATGCAAGCTTTATTAAGAATGTCGTACATGCAGGGTCAATCAGGAGCAGACGAGAACAGCAAGGGACAGGCAGAATCGTAATCAGGGTGCAGGCAATGGTCAGGACAGGCGGATATCATTCGCAGAACAGTATACAAGGCAAGGGTCAGGACTGGCAGCAACGGGTCAAAAAACAGGAACAGGCAAGATCAATAACAGGCAGACAGAAAACAAGGAAACGCTCAGAATTGTCACAAGGAATCAAGACTTCGCAAACTGGTGGTGTGAGTGTGAGTCATTTTATAGTCCAGGTAACAAGCTGCAGCTGGGTGTGGTGATTAGTCAGGAGTGATTGTGAAGTGAGTGCAGGTGATGAGCAATGGAGGATCATGGGAAATGTAGTCCAGAGTGAACATGAACAGACTGTGATCGTGACATAACGCCCCCCTCCCGGAAGGCGCGTCCTCGCGACGTAAAGGAACAGCTAGGGAGGGGGGGGGGTGCATTGGAGATCTAACAGCAGCCGGGAACGGGATCTCCAATGCAGCCCCAGGGACTCAGGCAGCTACGGTGGGTCAGGTGGCTCGGGCGGCCACGGCAGGTCGGGTGGTTCAGGCAACCACGGCAGGTCAGGCGGCTCGGGCAGCCACGGCAATGAGTCCATAAATGGCCCTGACAGCAGTGGCTGGGCAGCGTCCCCACCCACCAGCTCCCCACCCCTAGGTATACTGCCCCCCCCCATAGGCACAGGTGGCGCCGGCAGGGCGAGGAGCTCAGTAGGCGCCGGCAGGGCAAGACGCTTAGGCGGTGCTGGTAGAGCATGACGCTTGGGCAGAGCAGGAGAGACCTCTGGAGTGGTCTCCAGGCCCACAGCGACCTCTTGAATGGCGTCAGCGTCTTGAGGAGAGGAGGACGCCTTCTTCCTCCTCCTCCTCTTCCTCCGAGAGTGAGGCGATGGTTCACAAACTGGAGCGGTCTCTGGAGCAAACTTACTGGCTGAAGCGGGTTCTGGAGCAGACTCAATGGCTGGAACGCCCCCTACCTCCGTGAGCACCGAAGGGGCGGCCATCTTGCCCGTAGGCACTGGCAAAGCAGCCATCTTGTCCATCGCGTCCAGGGAGCTTGAGAGCGTTGCAACAGGCGAGCTTGAGAGCGAAGCGTCCGGCGGGCTTGAGAGCGAAGCGTCCGGCGGGCTTGAGAGCGAAGCGGCCGGCGGGCTTGAGTGCGAAGCGGCCGGCGGGCTTGAGTGCGAAGCGGCCGGCTGGCTTGAGTGCGAAGCGGCCACCGGGTTTGAGAGCGAAGCGACCACCGGGCTTGAGAGCGAAGTGGCCGACGGAGACTTGGGGATGCCAGCTGCTCGGACTGAAATCAACGGTGGATCGGTCACACTGGAACGCAACACTCTCCGCTCCCGGACTGATCTAGAGACCTGACGTGACTCTGGGCGATCAGCGGCGACGTGACTTTGCTCTGGGCGATCAGCGAAGGCGTGACGTTGCTCTGGGCGATCAGCGAAGGCGTGACGTTGCTCTGGGCGATCAGCGAAGGCGTGACGTTGCTCTGGGCGATCAGCGAAGGCGTGACGTTGCTCTGGGCGATCAGCGAAGGCGTGACGTTGCTCTGGGCGATCAGCGAAGGCGTGACGTTGCTCTGGGCGATCAGCGAAGGCGTGACGTTGCTCTGGGCGATCAGCGAAGGCGTGACGTTGCTCTGGGCGATCAGCGAAGGCGTGACGTTGCTCTGGGCGATCAGCGAAGGCGTGACGTTGCTCTGGGCGATCAGCGAAGGCGTGACGTTGCTCTGGGCGATCAGCGAAGGCGTGACGTTGCTCTGGGCGATCAGCGAAGGCGTGACGTTGCTCTGGGCGATCAGCGAAGGCGTGACGTTGCTCTGGAAGATCAGCGGAGACCTGACTTAGTGTTGTTGTGGTAGCCGCCATTACATGAAGAGACGAGGTTGCACGTTCCTCCGCGACACCCACAGTAAAACGTGAACCAACGGTAAGCAGGGCAAAGTCCAAGAATTCCATAAACGTCCCTCGGGGACCATTAGCGATTAAATACCCCTTAAGAGGTTCGTTTAGTCCATGGGCAAAAAAGTCAATCAGGGCACAGTCCGGTAAATCAGAAAAATGAGAAATGTCCAAGAATATCTGAATATGTGCCTCCAGGGTGCAGTTACCTTGACGAAGGCCTACAAGGCGCATTGCAGGATCCATGCTGGGACTAGGACGCCCAACAAAGCTGCTGGATCTTGATGTGGCGAAGTCTTCTGTAACGAAGCGGGAGTCATGGTAAGATCCAAATGCAAGCTTTATTAAGAATGTCGTACATGCAGGGTCAATCAGGAGCAGACGAGAACAGCAAGGGACAGGCAGAATCGTAATCAGGGTGCAGGCAATGGTCAGGACAGGCGGATATCATTCGCAGAACAGTATACAAGGCAAGGGTCAGGACTGGCAGCAACGGGTCAAAAAACAGGAACAGGCAAGATCAATAACAGGCAGACAGAAAACAAGGAAACGCTCAGAATTGTCACAAGGAATCAAGACTTCGCAAACTGGTGGTGTGAGTGAGAGTCATTTTATAGTCCAGGTAACAAGCTGCAGCTGGGTGTGGTGATTAGTCAGGAGTGATTGTGAAGTGAGTGCAGGTGATGAGCAATGGAGGATCATGGGAAATGTAGTCCAGAGTGAACATGAACAGACTGTGATCGTGACAAGTCTATAGCAAGTAGCATTTATGTTGCAGTAGTGGTGTGCTGTTATATAATATAAGATAGACAATTGCTGAGGAAGGCTCTGTCTTGGGTAGTATAGCTCACTGAAGGTATAGTGGGCAAAAGGAGGGTGCTGTCCAAACTTTAAAACATCATGACCTCCATAACAAGAGAACTTGCAGTTCTTGAATTATTATGCCTGTGTATTACTGAGAGACAGAAAATCCTCCCTGCCCACTGCTATTAGTCTGTACAGTTGATCCCTACTAATGTAACTATACACTTTCATTACAACCACTTATCTTTAGCTGCACTACACATTTACATACATACATACATAGGCCTACATACATAGAAGTTGGGCATCCGTAAGATTTATTTAAAGTTTTTGAAAGAAGTCTCTTATGCTCACCAAAGCTGCATTTATTTCAGGCAAAATAAAGTTAAAATAGTAATATTGTGAAATATTATTACAATTTAAAAAGTAATGTATTCCTGCGATGAAAAAGATGAATTTTCAGCATCATTACTCTAGTCTTCAGTGTCACTTGATGCTTCAGAAATCATTCTAATATGCTGATTTCGCTCAAGTAACATTTCTTATTATTATCAATGTTGAAAATGGCTGTGCAGCTTAATATTTTTTTTGTGGAAACCATGATTTTTTTTCAGAATTTTTTGATAAATAGAAAGTTCAAAAGAATAGCATTTATTTAAAAATGGAAAACTTTTTTAACATTACAAATGTCTTTACTTTTAATTTTTGATCAATTTAATGCATCCTTGCTGAATAAAAGTTTATATATTTGTTTACATATTTTTAGAATTGTTGTTTTTAAGTATCCAGTTCTTGTAGAGAACTTTAATTTATTAATCTGTTTATTTTATTTTAAGATTTATTATACATTTTGAGTGGGCATGTGTAAAACACTATGCAGTTTCCTTGTGGGGATTTATAATCAATCAATCAATCAATCAATAAATCCAAGTCTCCCTGGATTCATTTCAAAGTCTGTAAATTAAATATCTTTGTGCATGTCACTGTAAAAACTACACTCTGTCTTTGTTTTGTTTTGTTTTTTTGTGTTTTTTACTTTGTGTTGTTTTTACTTCAACAACTGGACAAAAGTAATCTAGACTCTAATTTATTTATCTACAAAATAAATAAAGCCTCTGCTGGCACGAAAAGAGTAATGCGTTTCGTTGCTTTGCTAGTTCATGTTTCACCTTTCTAATAATTCATTCTCTAGACTGTTTTGAATTTTCATTACAAACAAATGAAAAACTTGTGTTCTCCAAACTTTCTGAATTTTGGCAAACATGTGATTGATGTCTCTGCTAAACAGAAGTTTAGAAAGAGTTTCCTGGAGGATGAGCAGTTATTAAGTCCAAGATATCCCCCAAGGGTTTATTTAAGAGCTTACGCAGCAAGCATGCCCCAGATATAGACGTGCGCTCAGACCTTATCGCTTCTCGCAATGAGCATGTCTGACAAAAGGCAGATTAGGAAAGGGGTTCTTCAGGAATGTGTCTCAAGTCTCACTGACTTTTCTTAGACTCATGCAAAATCATTCTCTACATTGCCTTTATGGGAGTTTGATTTTGGCCATCAACACAACATGAAAATTAAGAGCAGGTAAATTGCTAATTTATGACAGGACATAGTATTTTATTTTTTATTTTTGTGCTAACAATAAAGTTGACTTACTCGATGAAGTCCACCTGTTGACTATAGCCTAATTGTGTCTAGCTTACCTACAAACATGTCTGAGTAAACATGAAAAAATTTAAGTGTACAACAAGCTTTACAAATGGTCATAAACCATAATCTAAAGTGATTTAACTTCTAAACTCATCAAATGTTTTTAAACATTCTTGTTTAAAAAGTGCTTATTTTAAATGCAGTATAGCATAATCTAGAGCATAGCTGTCTGTCTGAGCTGTCAAACAGATAATAGGAGCACTTCTCATGACCTTAGACCTTCTGGTGTCACAGTAAATGACTAATGTGAACACATCATTTCTAAATCATCCCTTCTTTACAGCAAAAGGAAGTTGAGTGGACAAAATGATGATGGTGGAGACTGCAAATGTAATGAATACTTTTTTGTAACTTTCAGATTTCTTCTTAATTGTACATAATTCTCTGCTGTCCACAGATGCACTGGGTGGTCTAAAGGAATGGTTCCCACTCTACTCACCTTCTGAATATATCTCTTCTGAAGTCATAAGATAGGTTTATGTAAAGGGATATTTCACCCAAAAAAGAAAATTCTGTCATCGTTTACTCACCCTCAGGTTGTTCCAAACCTATATAAATGTCTTTGTTCTGCTGTAAACAAAAGAAGATATTTGGAAGAATGTCAGTAACCAAACAGATCTCATTCCCCAGTATAAATCCACTTGTATTGAAAACAGAGACTCGACATTCACAATTGGAATGAGATTTTTTTTTTTTTTTTCATATACTATATGACTCATTACAATATTCTAATTCTGTTCAGTACTTCAACACAAACTATTTTGCACTGGTTCTTCAGTCCAGTGCCATCATACTCCCTGCGTCAGCATGTCAATCACAGTCACCACATAAGAAAATCAAATTAGCCTTCTTTCCCAATCTCTCTCTCTTTCTCTCTCTCTTTTGTTTTTGGTGCAATTGCCCCAGTTATGAAACCGCGTACATCCCACTCAGTCAGAGGTTTGAGCTCCTGCTCCCTCCCACAGGGTATGTACCAATATGCACCGAGCACATTTTCACAGATGCCATCAGAGAACAAGCATATGAATTACCAGGCAGCCTGCCATCTTTGAGTTCAGACAGAATGCCATTAATACCAGATGAAGAGCCCAAACAACAACAGCACAACAACATGAAAGCCCAAAACAACTGGGACCAGGTAAAGGTTTCATCATTTTATATATTAATGTCTTGATTAACAAAGACTCCAAACTCAACTCTCTCTCTCTCACACACACACACATACTCCCGTTCTCTCTCTCCACCTTTCCCCCAAAAGTTGTGACACCATTGAAACTACCGGCAGACTTGAGGGACTCTGTGAAAAAAGATCCTGTCAGCAAATCACGTTACGATTAATAAAATATATGCCACTGTTGACCATGACTTATTCAAGAGCTATTATAAATTCATGCCTACAATTAAAGAAAACACAATCGTTTTAAAATTGAATGGCAATAAATATTAGTATTACCCAATTAAGTCACAATTAATACTAAGCAGGCTGATTAGCTGCAAATGAACACTCCAATTAAAAGATGCATGTACAAATGGAATGAAAGGGGGAATTATACTGCCCATAGCATCTGGCCATGTGGAAACGTGATGAGAATATGAGCTAGATGGACAAAGGAAAACTATAAAGGGATAATAGGGTGTATTTGTGAAAATTTTTTAGGCTTTGTACATTTGTTGATTAGGACTACTGCTGCTACGGTCAATGCAAGAATAATGTTAGTTTTATAATCATGTGCATTTTCTGAGGGTAACAATATAGCGTGACAATATAGATAATATACCCCATATATAATTCACCCCTCAGGTACATCACGCATATAAGCCAGAAATTAAATAAAGCAGCAAAAAAAAAAAAAAAAGAAAAAAAAAGAAAAATATGAAACATGCGAGGAATCACATAATATAATATAATATAATATAATATAATATAATATAATATAATATAATATAATATAATATAATATAATATAATATAATATAATATAATATAATATAATATAATATAATATAATATAATATAATATAATATAATATAATAACGTTAAAAATTTTGGTGGTCAGTAAGTTCCTTTTTTTTTTTTAATAAATTAATTAATAAAAAAATAAAATAAATTAATTTTATTCAGTAAGGATGCATTAAATTGACCAAAAGTGACAGAAAACACTTTCACATTACTAAATAAATAAATAAATACTGTTTTGAGCTTGTTTGAACTTTCTATTCATAAAAGAATCCTGAAAATATCTGGTTTTCCACAGAAATTCTAAGCAGCACAACCATTTTCAATTGTGATAATAATCATAAAAGTTTCTTGAGCACCAAATGGGATCATGTGACACTGAATACTAGAGTAATGGCTGCTGAAAATCCAGCAATCACTTTTTTTTGCTTATCACATTTTTGAATAAATTGAGCCTTAATGAGCATAAGAGACTTGTGCTTAAAGCACTGACATCTACCCAAATCTGTTCTGTCTTTGACATAGGCAGTGATGAACATAATATATCAGCTGAGTGTATTAACATATATTTGATTGAATTAACATGTTGTTAGATAAGGCTACAAACAAATTAGTGCTTTGTTAATACATGTTTACCAGTGGAACAGCTTACATGTTGTCAGATAATGTTCAATCAACCCTATAAAATGATGAGATAAACCTCTAAATCTCAAGACAACTTGATAAATCTTCTGTAATAAGGAGGCATTAGGAATATATAAAACATCATCATAGCTCAGTGAGTTTTATTGATATTCATGTTAATGTTTTATTATATAAACAAGTATGGTTGCTGTTTCAGCTTATAGGTGCCTGTTTGCAGTAATGATAGCCTTCCTGCACTTAGACCCCATATTGATAATGGCCCATTTTACTAGGCATAGGTTACATAATGGGCAGTGATGTAGTCAGCCAGGAACTTTGCTGTAGATGAGCTTGTTGTTCCAATCGACCTTCTTAAAGTGAGCTTATCATGCTGCCAGAGCACATAATGAAAAAGAATCCAAAATAGCTCCAATTTATGTAAGGCTGGTAAGGCAGACTTGAACCCAAGGCTTATGTGGGCTTTTATGTTCACATGAGCAATCACGTTTCCCCTGAGTCTGACCACCCACATTGTGATATTTCAAGCATAGAAAGTTCAAGGCATATTTGGCTCTCGATCCCACCACCGTCCCCCACACCCCCTCCTGCATATCAGTCAATATCGCATCTAAAGCAAAGGACTCATAGGTGAGTTTGTCAGATGCAAATATCGACGCTGATCATTTGGGAGAAGGTTATGACATGGCGGCAGGGGTTCTGTCAGGGTGAGAGAAAAGAAAACGACAAAGGCAAACCTCAGGAGAGGATTTGTAATTCCTCCTGATGCTTCCCAAGCTTCGGCTGACTGTTGACAGTCAGGCAGGCTGTGCCTCACCGAGCGCTGGTGTTTCCTTTGGGGCCCCCCTCCCGGCTGAGGGGGGAGGTGGAGAATTGCAATCCCACCCCGTCAAAGTGCTCTCTCTTAAACACTCACGTACACACACGTACACACACACACATACAGCAACTCTCCACAGGAAAAGCTGGAGACAGAATGCGCAGCCCCTTCACAGCAGCTTTGGTGCGTCGTGGCGTCCAAATGGGATCTTGCTACACTTTGATAGTTGGTTAATTACTCATATGATACCACACAGATGTCTGGGGGCTCTAGCCGAATACTCGTCTCACTAACTCACTGACTGACTGACTGACGGGATCCTGGGGAAGGCAGACATTTAAGGAGCGGTAGGTGAAAAACCAGGAGGCATTTATAATTCATAAGTGTAACAGTTTACGTGCCGTTAAGGATCCCTTTAGTGCCTAGCTGATGCTAAACTGAGATGCTACTTGAAGGGCTGTCTACTAAATAGTTCCTTGTGTACCAGGTGGTGGCAGGGACTTTGAACAGGAAACACATCTTGGCTCAGAAGTGTTCCTTTGCTGTCAAGATTATGAAAGGGGGGTTCAAATGATTCCAAACAAGATGAGAGTTGATTAACTTTTTTTCACTTGTGATTCTTGTGTACGAATAGGCTACATCTGTTATGGATAAAATCATATAACTTATTTGAAAGAGATTCAAATCATTTCTTTGCGATTAACTTTAAAAAAATAAAAAAAATAAAATGACAGACATGTTAATGCTCTTTTCGAACGGCATATGTGCTAAAATTTATATGGCTGCATAATGTCAAATTATGAAGTTACACTTCACATTAAAGTCCTATTAGTTCATGTTAGTCAGTGCATTAACTAACAATGAGAAATACATTTGTTGCAGATTTTATTAATCTTTGTTAATGTTAGCTAATAAAAATACAACTCTTCATTAAGTTTATTCATTTCAACATTAACTAAAATTAATAAATGCTTTAGAAGTACTGTTAGTTCATGTTCCCCAAATGGAACCTTATTGTAAAGTGTTATCAAAAGGGTATCTGACTTATATGAAACTGAATTGTTATTAAGCCATTGTCTTTGAACATTTCCTATAGTGAAATACCAAAAGACATCTTTCTCATTGGGAAACTGCCCCTATGAATGTCAAACGCAAACCAGAGCGGGAATGTGTGTTGAGGAAACCAAAGTGATGAAAGTTATTCAAACGGGTGCATTTTTTAAATTACAAATGAAAAAACAAAAGCTTGGTGCTGTGCCACTAGCACCATGCCAGCACTGATGGGTATTTGCCGGGGATGACAGGAAAGGCAACGTCTCGTCCCCATAGTGTGACAGTAACTCGTACTGGCACTCTCCATCTGTGCTCCTCCACTAAATCCCTTTTGAAGTTGTGTTGAAGTTTTGCGCATCTAGTGTTATACTTTTAAGTAATTCTCTTTGATTCTGTTTTATTCTGAGGCCTGCAATGTATGTCTCTATTTTGTGTGTGTGGGCTTTACAACATTGTTTTTTTTGATGTCCGTCCTATTGTTTCTTATCCTGCAGCTGTGCTAAATAGCCGTAATCAGCATCTTATCACCTCATCTGGAAATCAAAGAACGAACTGCGTTCTGCAATGGGCATTACGACACTACAATTGTTTTTGCTAATGGCCGTCCTGGCCACTGGTGGAATATGTCAGATAAATGGAACAGAGGAAGCCCAGGACACTTTACTTCAAATCTCTACTACCTCCAAAACCAATGTGCATAAGGGTCTCCAGCTCACCAGCAAAAAAACTCTGCTGGACAACAATACCAGAGTTAAGGCGCCTCCACCCTGCAAGGATCCCACATCCATCAAGCTTTATTTTAAGTATATTAACACAATTATTTCCTGTGTTGTGTTTGTGGTGGGAATGGTGGGCAACGCCACCTTGCTGAGGATTATTTACCAAAACAAGTGCATGAGGAATGGACCCAACGCCCTCATCGCCAGCCTAGCTCTTGGAGATCTTATCTACATCACCATAGACATCCCTATCAATGTCTACAAGGTAGGCACCCCTATTTCTTTATTATTGTCAATTGGTAGGAATCATGACATTATGTTGTTCTCAAAGGGTATTTTTCACAAACCAGCCAGGAAGACCAGCCTAAACTCTTAAAGGGTTAGTTCACCCAAAAATAAAAATTCTGTCATTACTTACTTACCCTCATGTCGTTCCACACCCGTAAGACCTTTGTTCATCTTCAGAATACAAATTTCATTAACATTATTTTTTAATGAAATCCGAGAGGTTTATGACTCAAAGAGGTTGAACCACTGCAGTCACGTCGACTGTTTTAACAATGTCTTTAGTACCTTTCTGGACCTTGAAAGTGTCAGTTAAATTGCTGTCTATGGACGAGTCATATACCTCTCATTTTGATTTTATCAAAAATATCTTAATTTGTGTTACAAAGATGAACAAAGGTTTTACATGTTTGGAACGACATGAGGGAGAGTAATTAATGACAGAATTTTATTTTTTGGGTGAACTAACCCTTTAAAAATAATGGTTCTTTATTTGCATCTATGGTTTCATGAAGAACATTTAACCTCTTTGGAACCTTTCCATTGAACATTTCTTTATACATTTTTACATTTCTTGAGTTTCTTTATAGTGGAAAAAAAAAGTTACCTTATTGTTCTTCACATTAAGAAAAAAATTACTCCTAAGAAATGTTCAATGAAAGATTATTGGGGAATTAAAAATGGTTCTTCTCTGTGAAAACCCTCTTCTGGAACCTTTATTTTTAAGAATGTACAGTTCAATACAAAAGAGAGTACTTGAGCACAGGAAGGGAGAATGAGCTGGCAGAGGAAGTTGGGAGGGTGCTTAGATGCACAGGGGCTGTATACAATTATACGGTCATTCAGAGTTTATCTCCAGGGCCGTCCTATTACGGTTACTGAGGCTTTTGTGATGAGTGCAGCAGGGATATGGCCTGATAAAATAAACAGGGGATTGAAGGGCCATCATCCAAATGAACAGCCCTGTTTTGACTAGTGTTTCATCACTAGCCAAAGTCCCTTGTCTAATTCTCCGCTCATCACTGAACACAGAACTTGACAGTGAACATGCCTCTAGCAGATGGGTCAGTGATGTGATGCTCTAAATTTAATCTTAAAAATAAAGGTTCCAAAAGAGGGTTTTTGAAGTGATGCCAGAGAATAACCATTTTTGGTTCCCCAAAGAACCTTTGACCTTGACAATATACTGTTAGTTCAGGTTGTATCATGTGGTGGGACCCATGAAAAAAACAAAAAAACAAAAAACAAACTTAATTTAAAAACTTTATATATATATATATATAGATATATAGATATATATATATATATATATATATATATATATAAATAAAATTAAGAAAATAATGAATTTAGATGAATACACTCATATGTATTCAATCTATATAAAAAAAATATTAAAATTAGTTTTTTTTTTATTACTTTTTATTTGAATGATCCACCACATGAAGTTTAGAGCCTAAAACTGTTCATAAAAATTGCAAATAATTTCTTTTTAAAAAAACAGTATGAATACATAAAAATTGGAACGTGTTTTCAACTCTTTCTTTTCTTTATCTTAGGCTTTTTATATATATATTATATTATATATTATATATATTATTTATATATATATATATATAATTGACCTAGGTCAAATTTCTTATTTGTAGTCTATCTGTATGATTTTTCTGTAACACACTCTCTGAAGTGATGTGCAAACCAGATTAGCACAGAATGTTTGTCTTCCAATTTTCAGCATTTATAAAGTCAGCTATTATCTTTGACAAATTTAATTTTGAGGGACTTTTCAACAGGATATTGGGTGGAGATCCAGAGAGTTTCTCTATTTAGGATGGAAGGTGTCCATTTAACTTTGAAAGCTCATGTAAAAAAAACAACAAAAAAACAAAACAAACGGAAGTGCGGCAGTTAGCATGTCTTATTTTGTGACGCACAGACTATGTGCACTCCAGACACTGACTCCCAATATACACTTCTCCAGCTGTGCCACTGATTAAACTCTGCACTCCTCATACAAACAGGGCCAGGATACACCCATGAGAAGTTTCCTTTCTAAACCTCAGCAGAATCCACATACTTTTCCTGTTTAACAAAAGACAACACCATTTCAGTGTACCTTGTCAAGGCCACTTGAATGATGAGACTTTGCAGGAGTCCAAACCAAAAAAAAAAAAAAAAACTTTTCTGGCATAAATCTTCATTTAAAAAAAGGGAGCACTTCAAAAAAGGAAGACATGAGGATTTTGTTTCCAACACTACTGGAGTCTTCCAAGGTGAAGACTGACAAAAATACACAACGAACAAAGAAGTGCCTGGGTCGATATAAAGTAGCCATTGAAACTGCTCTAAAGCAATTTCATCAAGACAAGATGTGTGCCCTTAAGGCCAAAGACGGGAACAGAGAGTCAAAGCAAAAAAAAAAAAAAAAAAATCTGTTACTTATTTAAGTAAAACTGTTTCAGAAACCAGCAAATTCCAGAAATGCAGACTGCCTCAATTATGGTTAAACATCTCTATTTCATTCCTTCTTTATAAATAAATGTACAAACACAAGTGCTTAAAATAAAAAAGAACATGTTGCTCAATTCATCCGTATTTCATTCATCTCAATGCAATGTCTTCTAGAGCTTGTGGGTCATATGAGGAATCATAGTAACGAATGATTCTATTTTTCTTGCAGCTGCTTGTCACAAAATGGCCATTTGATGATAGCGCATTTGGACTCTTCCTGTGCAAACTGGTGCCATTCCTCCAGAAAGCATCTGTTGGGATTACAGTACTCAATCTGTGTGCTTTGAGTGTGGACAGGTAAATCATGCTTCACTATTTTGAAATATTGTTGAAATTTTGCCTAGATGTTCTAAAGCTCATTTCAAAAACTTGAAATCATCTAATAAAAAAGCGAACGCCTTTTGTCCAAAAAACTTTCTTTAATTTGAACATTATACTTCAGGCCTCCGAGAGGTTCAAGGTTAAGATTTCACTGCTGAGGTCTTAGGGTTAGGGAGAGACAAAGGTCATAAACTGGGTTTATGGGTTTAAGTTATATTGTAATACAGAAATAATAATAATAATAAAAAAAACAATACTTGTCTCTGTAAGCTTATTGTACATCTTCAAACCTGAAGCATTACCTAACTTTTCAGACTCTACAATTTTTTTTTTCTTTCTCATAAGTATTAAGCATTGTGGAATCCATCTGCAATTACATTCCTTTTTATTCTGACACAAAATGCATTATGTTGTCTTTATCATCTAAAACAACAATAAGAGCTTACAATCCGATTCGAAAGACATTTATTTCATTGAACACTGGTGTCTATCTGTATTTTGTAGTTGTTTAGAAAATTCATTTGTAATTATTTTGACTGTAGAAGCTCAAATTACATACAGGCCATTTGTCAAATTCATTCTTAATTTCTTTCTTTTCAGTTTATCCATCTTTTTTTCTTTTTTTTTTTTTTTCCCTTACAGTTTTACGAGTCAAACCTCATATCTCTTACCAAAATACTCAAGTATTTTGTATGAAATGAGAACAAGTTGTATTTCCCGTATCATCTTGATCAGGGTGGTTCCAATGAAAACTTTCTCAGGAAACATTAGTGCATTTGCCAATGTGGTTTAGGGGAAAAGGCGGGACGTGAGCTTGTCAAGTTCTTCAGGGCACTTCCTCCAGTTTATAAGGTCAGCTCTAATGGGCACCTCTCATTAGAAAGTATTTTCCTCATCAGGAGGCAGAAGCCACCTGCCCACCTCGGTTTAATTGCTACCATAAAGAAGCATAAATAGCTATTATCTTGTCATACGATTATACAATAAAACTAAACTAAAATGTTGTCTTTTGGCCAACTTGTTAAGATACTGTATAAGAAAAATCTCTAAAAGAAAACAAAGTTAAAACTATCTTTTCACAAACAACCTCAAGACAATTTGAGCTCATACAGATATATTAATTAAAAAGACTTTATATTAAAAAAAAAAAAAAACTTTTTTTTTCCCCATGTGAAAGATGTTTCATTGACATTCAAAACCATAAGATTGAATCTGAGCCACAAATATCTAGTCTCAATTTTTTTTTAAAGAATGAATCACTTGAATCAAGCGGCTGGCCTTAATTTCACAACAGCACAGCCGCTTTCAATTAGTTTCTGAATCATGCAGAGGAAATGTTCAGCACATCTCGTCCGATTCGTGATCCCCATGTTGCGTGAGCTTACATATCGTGTCTTTCTCATCCGTCTGCGTGTTGGCAAAGTGGATACATCTCTACTTAGTGAAATATAAATGTCCTATTGTTGTTAAACAGGAATATTCAAATGGGTCATAAAAAAAATATATAGTTACGTATAAAATCTTGATGCACCGTTTTACAGAAACGCCCACAAGAGAAAAGATATTAATGAAACAAACAAGCAAACATGACTTTGAGCAAAGGGAAACAAGCAGCCAGGCAAACCAGTGACTTTATCCAAACAAACAGCTGAAGTATATCTGTGAGCATTTTAGTAATATGCATATTACAATGCAAAGCAATATTTTCATTAAACTTGGATACTGTAAACCAGTAGCTGGCACAGCTGCACAGCAATATTTTCACAGAAGCTTTCCCACATGATAGCAATCTGATCAGTCAAGCTTTGCAGGTGTTGCTGTAAAAAAAAATGGTGTTGAAGATCAAACTACTTCATCTCTGAGGTCATTCACAGAGATGTTTAGTTCACATAAAGTGGAGCTTCAATAGCTGTTTCTATCCACATATTTTACGCAGATTTTGGCATTTCACAGCATGGGGAAAAAAAAGCAGCTTTTTTTTTATTTAATGAGAAGACGTACATAAACTACGATGGAAACACATTCACCGAATAAATCCCTTGAGGTGCAACAACAACAACAAAAAAAACTCATGTGACTTTGCCTCAGTAGAGGAAGTGACTGGATTACTGGACTAACCAGCAGACTATTTTAATTGCACAGCATCTTAAATGTTTGTTTGGCCATTCTGAAATGCCAGAAAAGGCATTTGGTAATTATCTCCCAGAACTGTCTCACATGATTGAGTTCCCAAATATCAGGCATCTGACTCCGAACTCAAGATAACATGACAGCATCCATTGCATTTTACCTGCACACTCTTATAATGTACAAAAAATAGAGCCACATGGCGTTACCAATTGCAGCAACTTCCTTTTTTATTATACAGATATTTTAAGCCAATTTACCACGAAGCGACAATTTTGTTCTCTTAAATACTTGGGATGGAAATGGTGCTTTATTCGCAATTGTTTTATGAGATATTCCACTGTTGAGCATAAGTTAATGATATGTCTCTGTTGTGAAATGTTAGAACAGTTGAGCAATCTTCTGAGAGTTTTGTTTTTGTGGCTCAGGTACAGGGCTGTAGCCTCCTGGAGCAGAGTGCAGGGGGTCGGCATTCCCCTCTTTACTGCCATTGAGATCTTCACCATCTGGGTCCTGTCTATTATCTTGGCTGTACCAGAGGCAGTGGTCTTCAACATGATCACCTTCACCTACAATAACCAAACCATCCACACTTGCATGCTCAAGCCTGAAAGTAACTTCATGTCGGTACGCTTTAATCGAATGGATGTCATGCCGACGTCTTTTCCCTTCGCTCACATAAACACTCAAACACTTTGTAATAAACAGTGCATCCTGTCTGGTTGACCTCAAGCAGGATGCTATGCACGGTTTCTGTGATCTTTTACAAACTTTGATCGTGAAAGCAACATTTTGTGTAAATCACAGACAATGCAGGGGATAAGAGTAAAACCTTTGAGTTTTCTTCAGTTTCCTCATGCACGATATCTGGAAGATTTCTTCTTTTTTGTTCGGTCCAAAGAAGTAAATTGATAGCAGACCATGAGTGCAATTACAAGCTGATGTATCTCTCTCAAGCAGAGCCATATGTGTGGATGAGAAACAGAGTTCATTCTCTCATATGAACCCATATTAATCTCAGAAACAACAGACTATTCAGACGAGACAATTTAATACAGCACAAATTGAATTATAAAAATTAAATTAACATTTAGTTGTTTTCACTTTGAGTACTGTTTTATATGTTTAACAGTCATGCTATAGAGACCAAGAGATAATGTAAGGTCAGCTGATCATTATCGTAAAATAAACCCAGTAGGGTGATCAGGATGCAACGCAAAATGGTTTTCCTATTTATTGCACGACAACAAATAAGTAAATCATTAAATAAATGTTCATTTAAGTTGCTTCCTTTGCTTAGCTTCTGCTAAGTAAACAACAAGCAAACACACACACAAAAAATTATATTTTAATATTTTAAAATGTAATTAATTCCTGTGATGACAAAGTTGCATTTTCAGCAACCATTACTTCAGTCCTCAGTGTCACATGATCCTTCAGAAATCATTTAAATATGCTGATTTTTGTTCTCAAGAAACATTTCTTATTACTGTCATCACAATAGAAAACAGCTGTGCATATTTAATGGGAACCATGATAGTTTTTTTCAGGATTTTTTGAAGAATAGAAATTTCAAATAAACAGCATTTATTTGAAATAGACTTATTTGTAACAAATAATTAAAAGAGGGAGAAAAAAATCTTACTGACCCCAAATTTAGTCTATAACATACTTAGCTAGAATGTCTTCCTTCTTTTTCTCATCGGTCTGTTGCTCTTTCAACTTCTAAACAGCAAATGTTTAAGCTCACAATTAAAATAATTAACTGAGAGAGTTTACAGACTGATAAAAACACAAGTGTCATGGAAAATGGTGAAAAATACAAAGTAATTGCTGTGACAACTTCTCTCTCAATTATCTAAATTATCTCTCAGTGGCTGTAAACACTGCATGACACAGTAACCGTTTTTTTTTTTTTTTTTTTACTGTACACATAATGGATAATGTGTGTGTGTTTCATCTGCTTTCAGTTCTATGTAAATTTGAAAGACTGGTGGTTATTTGGCTTTTACTTCTGCGTGCCTCTGGCCTGCACAGCTGTTTTCTACACCCTCATGACATGTGAAATGCTCAACCGTAGAAAAGGAAGCCTTCGGATTGTCCTCAGTGAACACCTTAAACAGGTAAGAAAAAGTCCTTAATATTAATGGCCATAATCCAGATCATTAACATTCAAATTTAAAGAGTATTTCTGCACAGTAGTAAAATGTTTTTGCATGTAGACTGCATTTTGTGTCTTATTGTCTTAATAAACAATTAGATCAGGGATAGACAACTTCGGTCCTGGAGTGCCACTGTCCTGCAGAGTTAAGCTCTAACTCTGATTAAAACTCACCTGCCTGTATTTTCTATTAATCCTGAAGACCTTGATTAGCTTTTTCAGATGTATTTGATTAGAGTTGGAGCTAAACTCTGCAGGACAGTGGCCCTCCAGGACCGAAGTTGCCCATAACTGAATTAGATGATATTATAATATTCTGTTTAGCCTGTTATGTATGCAATATTGTGGGTGAAGTCTGTGAAAGTAATATCTCTGAGAGTATATTATATAACACTGAACGTATAGCGATTCTAATGGCTTGTTTATGTTCTGCAGCGGCGTGAAGTGGCTAAAGCAGTCTTCTGTTTAGTGCTGATCTTTGCTCTTTGCTGGTTTCCTCTGCATCTCAGTAGACTGTTGAAGAAAATGGTTTATGTTCCAAATGATGATAGACGTTGTGACCTACTCAAGTGAGTGAGCCTTCGCCAATTTTGGGTCTTAACAGTGGAATGATTTATTTTATACCCTACATACTTGTACTGCTTGTGCAAATGGTATTTTTTTTCCCTTGACGTAAAAGTTATAGTTTGTACTCTAAAGTGTTTATGCAGTTGAGCACATATGCTTACATACCCCTTGCAGAAGCTGTAAGATTTGCAGCTTTTCAAAAAAAAAAAGAAAAAAAAAAAAGAGATAAAATCTTAAAAATGCGATTTTAGTACTGCCGTTAAAAAGACTGCATCAAACACAGTATTTCAGTATATTCCACAAGACAAAATAATACATTAATTTACACAAATTGTAATGTTTAGAGTTAACAGGAGTACTCAAATGGTTATTTATAGTTACTCATAAATAGTGATAACTGTCCCTTAGTTGGCCAATGAAGACATCATATAGCCACTGTTGAAAAAACTCAAACATAGAGCATGATGGGAAACCAAAGACCTTAAGGAATATACCAGGGAATTTTCAGGGTTTCCACAATAGTGGAAAACCTGAAAATATCAGGGATTTTTAGAACAATCATTTTAAAACAAATCATGCAAGTTAATAAAATCTTTAAAAGTATTTTTTTTTTTTGTGACTATAGTATTATGTCTAGTGTGATATATAACCTCTCTAAGGTTAATAATATAACTAAGTGAACAAAATGATCAGTTTTACCTAAATTAGAGTGATGCAAAAATGAGTACACCACACTGAAAGTCTCTGGAGCAAAGCTAAATTTTAAACTACAAATGTCTAATTTAACAAGAATTCAACCACAGGTGAGTCTAATTATTCATTACACAGGTGTCCAGCAGACAGTTGACTATAAAAGGGTGTTAAAACCCCTTCCCATTTCATGCTGTCAGCAATGGCACCACATGGAAGAGAAATGTCACAAGACCTGAGAAAGACATTAATTTCTTTACACCAGAAAGGTGAAGGCTACAAGAAAATCAACAAAGCTTTACTTATCTGTCAGAATACTGTATCAAAAGAAAAAAATCAAAAAAGATAGAACTGCAACCATCTCACAGAGACATCCAGGTCGTCCACAGAAGTTAACACCTCGACAGGAGCATCTTCTGATGAGAAGGGTTGAAGAAAATCGGCATGCAAGTTCACTGCAGTTATCTAAAGAAGTAGAAAGCCAAACTGGGGTGACTATTTCCCATGACACAATATGGCGTACACTGCAAAGGAATGGCATGCATGGGTGCCGTCCACAAAAGAAGCCTCTCCTAAAGCCCAGGCACAAAAAAAAGCCCGACTAGAGTTTGCCAGGGCCCATGCTGACAAAGATGTAGACTACTGGGACTCTATACTCTGGAGTGATAACTGTTTCTGGAAATGGTTTCAAAACTGTATGCCGTCGCAGAGGTGAGGAAGACAAAGACAAATGGTGCCTACAGTGAAACATGGTGGTGCCAGTGTCCTTATGTGGGTCTGCATGAGTGCTGCTGGTGTCGGGGAGCTGCATTTCATTGATGGCATCATGAATTCACAGATGTACTGCTCTATACTGAAAGAGGAGATGCTACCATCACTCCATGCCCTTGGTCGTAGTGCACTTTTCCAACATGACAATGATCCTAAACACGCATCTAAGGCCACTGTTGGATTTCTGAAGAGCAACAGGGTGAAAGTGATTCAGTGGCTCCTGATCTGAACCCAATCGAACACCTATGAGGAATTCTGAAGAGACAAATTTAGCATCACGCTCCATCCAGCATCCAGTCTCTAAAAGAGGTCATTCTTGAAGAATGGAAAAAGATAGATGTTGCAAAATGTCGCTAACTTGTTCATTCCATGCCTAGAAGACTTGGTGCTGTCATTAAAAATCATGGAGGCCAGACAAAGTACTGATGTAGTAGTTTTTGTTGTGGGTTGTACTCATTTTTGCGTCACCCTAATTTGAATCTAAGTTATATTATTAACCTTACTTTCATGTTATAAGTTAAACAGATGTTATATTAAACTTAGTCTTTTCAACATTTTGGAAAATGTTTTTGTGTTCATTGAGATATTGATAAAAATGTTACTTTTCAAAGGGGGTGTACTCATTTACACTGAGCACTGTATATATATATATATATATATATATATATATATATATATATATATATATATATATATATATATATATATATATATATATATATATATATGTATTATATATGCTCATCTTTAAAATAATTGTTGTATTTTAAATATTCAGCTAGTATTTGTGAGTTTAAATGGTCAAAATATGTGGAAAATCTACATAATCAAACAAAAAAAAGAAAAAGAAAAGAAAAATGAAAGCTATTGATGCTTGGGGTAGCAACAGGATATTAAGTATCAAGGATGTGAAAATTTTGAACAAAACAATCTTTATAATCTATTCATCTTATTAAAAAATGACAAACATCTTGTAAATTCTGCAAGCGGTATATAAACTTCAACACAACAAATACACAACAAAACTAAACGAGTGTCCAAACTTTCAGCTTCCTGTTGATCATGGATTATTTCGGCATCAACTTGGCCACTGTGAACTCTTGCATCAACCCCATCATCCTCTACTTCGTCAGCAAGAAGTTCAAGAATTGCTTTAAGGTGAGTTTAAAAGTGCCTGATTCCTTCATTAACTTGCCATTACAAACAGACTCCTATAGAATGAGTGAATGGATACGTTTCCTCACAACTTTGCATAATCAGCGGCCACAGAACATTCTCTCAGCAAATTGTCCTTGATTTATGGAGACAAATGTTTAAGGTCCTGTGAGTCATTCTCAGAAAGAGATAAGCCATGCCTGTTCCTGGTTGTCATCATACTCAGTGTAGTTTACAGACATTTATGTCAGATCCAAAGTGGGCCTCTTTTCAATATTGAGGATGATCCCAAAGATACAATGCATCTGAACTGTTTTTGAGACACAACACAGTTGGCCAACCAAAGTTCATGGCCCTAAATACAAGCAAACGGATGATCTGTGCAAGAGATGGTGTGGGTCCAAGAGCAATATTCTAAGTTGATTTACTATGGGCCAAACTTAGTGCTGCAGATAAGAAATACTGATTCATTTAAACTTATTCAACTCTAATACAATACAAATAATCACTATTACTTGGATGTTGCCACTTGCCCGAGTGGTAACATTTCGGCAAAATGGTAACACTGTACAATAAGGTTCATTAGTTAAACATTATAGTTGTTCATTGTTTGTTCATGTTAGTTCACAGTGCATTAACTAATGTTAACAAGATTTTAATAATGTATTAGTAAATGTTGAAATTAACATTAACAAAGATCTATAAGTGCAGTTCATTATTAGTTCATGTTAACTAATGTTGTTATTAAGTGTTACGTGCAAAATAATATAACATTTCACTGCTCTTTCAAATTGAAATCCAGTCCAGTAAATGGTGCTAAAAGCACAATCGTCCCCGAAACAGATGAACTGGCAACATTTTGTAATCTTGGATGTTGTATGTATCATGGCAGTTCAAAAAGGAAATTTTCAGTGAGTGCCGCTAAAAGGTTCTATCTCCTTCTATCTCTGAAAATATCATACCATGTAACAGTAACATAGCCGATAGTGTTAACAAGATCTTTTATCGAGTGTCGTGACACATTTTTTACTGGACTTGTACCTGAGCACTCCAAATCACATGTGTGTGCAAGTTTACTATGTCAGAAAACCCACATACTGTATATGGAGATGGTTATGTGATGCAAAAGTGAAAATGTATTACTTTGCAAGTCATGGACTATGGTGTGTTTTGGGGAACTATATATAATCTGCCCCAGTAATCATAATGAATTAATGTGTGAAATGTTGTTGGTGTTTAACTGCAGTGAATTGTTTTGCCAAAATCTTAAGCAACAGCATGTTTTTTTCCAAAGAGCCTATGTTGCAACTATCAAATGATTTTTCTTTTTTCTTTATCACCATTTCAGTCCTGCTTGTGCTGTTGGTGTTATACCAAGAACCAGGTGTCCAGTTCAGGCCCCATGAACGGCACTAGCATTCAGTGCAAAAACCAAGAGCCTGGCAACCTCAATACCGACAGAAGCCTTCGCAAATACAGCGACTGAGAGCTGCTACATGCTGCTACATGCATTAGAAAAGCGGACATCATCGGTGTCAAACTTTGAGGTGGAAAACATTGTAACCATTCATATGAAACTAAAGGCCTTGTGCTCGGCACATTATCAGGCAGTTTTTATATATAGCTTCAAACCAGACAATGGACCAGATATATTTAAAGTCTCCCATAGACCTACAGCAGCTGTTCCCAGACATTCAGAGTGTTGTTTTGCTGTGTGAGAAGTGGTGGGAGTGAAGACCAACAGCAACAGGATGCAGCTGAACCTAACAGTTACAAATTAACCCTCATCAGGAGCTTGACATGTTTTCCTTACATAGACACCGCACTATGAACATGCTCTGGATCATCACTGTCTGATGTGAAAGGAAGTTGCAGAAAGGACGAGTGAAGCGGTGAGGGTCAATCTGTGTTTTCTGTTTTCCTTCCTATGAGCTTTGCCAAAGAAACTCCCAGCATGCCGCCTAGGAGGCTGCCTACCCCTCAAATTCAGTGTCCGGTTGTTATTGTTAGCACATTGAATGCAGTTATGGAAGCTAGGTTGTAAAACAGGAACTTTCAGGTTGCCTCCTGCCTCAAAGTTTATTTAGTTGTTAAGTGAATCATATTGTGCGCTGGACGTCACTTCTTGTTTATTTAGTGAAGTAGGAAGATAATGAAGCCTTTGTGTTTGAATGCCAAATTAAGTTTCATGTGTATATGCTTGAAAGGTGTTAGATGAATATGTAAGCTCAGAATTAAATTATATTAAATAATATGGAGGAAAAAAAGAAAACAAAACATGAACATCATATAGTACATGCAAAATACCAGCTGGATTGTGTTCCAGCAATGAGAAGGCAAATGAAACTTTGACCTTGGTGGGATTTAAGAGTAATTTCTAGGAATGAATCCAACTGCAACAAATGCTGGGTTATAGTGTAAAAGAAAAAAAAAAAAGAAAAAAAAAAAAAAAAATGAGCATAAGGGCGCGGGAAAAGGGGCCTTTGTGTAATCAAAACAAAAACGCCCAAGAGATACAAACATATCTTTGCTTTATTTTGACACTGTGAATTTTCTGTGAAGAGAACTCATACATGCTATTAACCTTGTATACATTAATATTATTAATATTTAATGGCCTCAGTATTTGTATATCATCTGTATTTTAAGTTGAAATATTTGTTTTCTTTTATCTCGTTATAGAATTTCTTTTCTTTTATCTCGTCACTTGATATCAATCAAATGTTTGGGGTCAGTAAGATTTTTTTTATATATATATATATATATATATACACTTTTAATCAGCAAGGATGCAAAAGCTAAGACATTCGAGTTACAAAATATTTCCATTTCAAATACATGCAATTGAACTTTCTGTTCATCAAACAATCCTGACTAAAATCATATCAAAGCACAAAACTGTTTTCAACATTGATAATAATAACAACAAATGTTTCTCGAGCACCAAATCAGCATATTAGAATGATTTATGAAGGATCATGTGACACTGACTGGAGAAACGATGCTGAAAATTCATGCCATCACAGAAATAAATTATGTTTTTTTAATTTATTTTTTTATATATATTAAAATAGAAAACAGTTATTGCAAATTGTAATAATATTTCACAATGTTATACCGTTTTACTGTTTTTTGATCAAATATTTGCAACTTTGGTGAGCAGAAGAGACCTCTTTCAAAGACATTATTAAATCTTACCAACCCCAAATTTTTTAACAGTATAGTGTGTAAGAAATTTTAAGAAATCTATGTTCTTTTTGATATCATTTGAAACTAATATGAATGACATTGTACACATTCTGACAGAGATCTACATGGGTCTTGTTAATTTGATGTGCTAAGTGTTGAGGAAAATATTCGTGCATGACAGAAAGAAAAAAAAAAAAGAAAAAAGATTATGTTTGTAGTGGAAATTGATTATCCTTAAGTTACACATGTACTGAACTTTACCACTTAGTGAGGAATGTTGCACAGTTATATATGAATTTAAACTTATTATAGCACTATAACAACCGAACATCTGTTTACCCTATATGCTATGCAGTACAGTGAATCAACTATAGATTATTTTACATATAATGACTGACTAGTTAAAACATAACATTTTTTTCTCATAGACTGTAATAGCATTGGTCCAATTTTTAGATTAGCTGCTAGTTATTTTTAAGAGTATTGGACCACACTATCGATTCAACCACTTAAAGCAGTGTTGTCTTATCTCTAGTCCAAATGTATTAAGGTTTCAGTGTTAAAAGATAGGTGCCTTGTGACAGCTGTCTGTTTTTGGCCTGGGAAGAAGCTCCAGTATGGGAGTGATTTGCAATGCACTTTGACCCACAAGTCAACACGGCCCCTCTGGGTCATCAGTGTCAACCCAGAGGATGTGAACGGGGCATACTAGAAGCCTTGATGTAAACTGTGGAGCTTAAACCATTATGTGTCTGCAATGTAAGTTACTGTTTTTTTGTTTTGTTTTGTTTTGTTTTATTATTTGCTTGTGTGGGTTTTTGTAAGTAAATAAAGAATTATATAATGAAGATGATGCTTATAAGCACAGTAGACAAATTGTTGGTCTGGTTTCAAACATAATTCCTGTGAAAATGAACATTATTTGTTTAATGCAAAGTTATATGCTCTAACAGTTCCAAATGTGTATTAATTACATTTCTAATACTTTTTGGTCAATATAAAGTCATTGTAACACAATGTTCTAGGCTGAATATAAACATGTCCTGGCCAAAACAAGCATGGACTTAATAATTTACTATACAAATGCCTTTTGGTTTGTTTTAAGACATTCTATATCACACATGGAATTAGAAATTGAATTAGAGGACAGATGCAAGTCTGTTTTGAGAGTCTTGTCAAACTATTGAAAGTATATTAATGTGAAAATTACTTCTCATCAGAAGTTTGAGATGTTTTTTCTCATGCTCATGAAACAGCCTTTAGGGAGAAGAACGAATGGTTTTAGGTCCGAGGAATTTGGTGGGAACCTCTAAGCTTGCCAAGGAAGAAAGAAATGAAGCTCAAAGGCAAAGTAACACAGGGAGCCCTTTAAAAATAATAATAATAATAAAATAAATACATTAAAAAAAGAAAAAAAGAAGAACTCACATCACTCTAGAAACTGACCCTCATACCATCAAAATGTCAGTTACACTTAAACATTAAAAAAAACAAAATCAAACATCACTCTGCAGCTGTATTCAACCAAAGTCCCTTTAAGACAAGTCATTTCACTCGGCGGCCATCTTTGAAACGCCTCTTGGGTATCCTGGGCATCATGTAATCTCTTTGAATTGGGAAACATCATTCTTACCAACCTTACGATTAAATTTCATATTTGAAATCACCAATGAAATCTTACAACAACCAGCTCATAAATTGTGTTTCTAAACGCTCGAATCATGACAAAAAAAAATGTATTTTTCTGGCTGGATCAAGCTAATGAGCATGCGCAGACCTAAATGCACGTCTCTTCGGAGGCGCGCGTCTGACTGTTTCTATAGAAACCGGTGATTCTAACGGCCGCTGAAGTGACGCGATGACTTTACCAGTCGGCTATTGGCTCTTATTTAGAAGGCGGGACTTATTCCGCGCTACACTAGTAGGTACGTCCCAATTCGCATACTTATGCACTATTCTATGACGTTTTTAAGTATAAATAGTGCGAGTAGTGCGTTCACACTGAAAATTCCAAAAAGAAAAAGTACACTTTAAATACCCAGATGATACACTAAATTATCAGAAAAAAACGAAGTGTGGAATGTTGGACACTTCGTGCACTCAACTGTCGCAGCTTTAATTACATAATGGAGGGGAAGGGAGGACTCCATTGTTAAATGACAAAATAACCTTATACAATTCACGCACTACATGGATGAGTTCATAGTGCACAAGTAGGCTACAAGTGTATAAGTGCTAGTGTATAGTGCATCATTTGGGATGCAACTACTTTCTCCCATTCAAAACAATGAGTGACACGTCTTGTGTTATTCTATAGTCTTTGATTCAACTCATTTTGGATGTTTTTTTTTTTTTTTTTATTATTATTATTATTAATATTACTTTCCTGGAGAAATTTAAAAAATGTAAAATGAGTGCCATTTCATTGCACACCTTCCAGCCAATCAGAATAAAGTATTCAGACAGACTATGGTACAATACATGGCTAGATGTGCGTTAAACAATTTTAAGGCGCGACGTGGAAGCAAAGAACCTAAATATGTCATTTATGCTTGCAGCACTAAATTTTACTGAGGGGGTTAAAATGATGATTATTTTCGTCAGCTATCACTGGTTAGTTCTAGCACTCTGTAGGCCCTACTTTGACTCTATAAGGTAACATTTATTTGACTGAATCACATCTGTGCAGCGTCTCTCTACTAGCAATGAAGCTGTGATTTTAATTACTTCAAAAACAGCGACGTTACAACCTCTTCGCAGAGTAATATAATGTAGCAATTTTGCAGTTAAAGTTTTAATAAAAATCATGGGGCAGCACAAGTTTCTGTGCTCCTGAATGTTTTTGTTCATGCAGAAATAATGAATGTAGAACGGTAATTATATGGACTTGGAACTACCTGTGTATTAAACAGTTTTATTGCACACCTTCCAGACCATCAGAATCAAGTTTTCAGACAGACCATGATATAATATAAATATAATATAAAATCTTGCCATCAGCTCAGGTCTCTTAACAAAGCACATATGTTCAGTGGAAAAACAGAACTATATTGTAGCTCCAAGGCCAAACTACCAGCAAACATAGATAAGCTCTGACTGTATCCTAACATTTTTCATAAGACTGTGCTCTGCCATGGATTATATTAATAACACATTTCTGATATTACACACCACCACTGCCATTACTCTTAAAAAGGCAAGAAACCAACGACATTTGGATAAAATCTGTGGATAAATTGGTTTTATCTGTGAGAGCGTGCAGAGCAGTCACCTCTATTTATGAGCATGAGGTAACCGTATCTCCCATGCAAGGGTTTTTAAAACCATCTAGAAATGTATGCGATGACTGAGCTCCAAGAACACTAATGCAACCAGATTAATATATATATATATATATATATATATATATATATATATATATATATATATATATATATATATATATATATATATATATTATATATTTCTTTAAAGATTGGACGGAATCATTAGTGTACTCATATGATTTGTCACTTTGGCCAGACATTTGAAATGAATAAATAATCAAACATATTATTTTCTATTTTTTTCTCTGTCCTGAAAGTATATCCATCTGGCATTATACCAATTCATGAAGATTGTAACTCACATGTTCAAAGATATAAAGCCACAAACCATGATCCAGTAACTCTCTTCATTTAGCCCAACACGTACTGACGTCTAAATTAAATCCAAACTAAACACAGAAGCATAACTCTCATCCTGGGAGTCACATGAGATGTTAACTATGGACGTCACACGGCGTTTAAACTTTAAATGTGTATCCAATTTTCTCAAACACACCGCCTGTTTGTCTTCCCTGCCCCGACATGGCAGAGTCCCGAATGCCATTTTGCAGCGCTATCCCTCCAAGTGATCCAACAAGGCGCTCACATGAGTGTGGCAAGAATGATTTCTAATTTATAAAAGCCAAAAGGATCGATTCAATATTCATGAACAATCTGTCCCATCACAATGAGCCATTTCTGTAACTGGGGGGCAGTATGATGACAGCACAGCGACATAAAGGAAAAGTTCTGCCTCTGTGTATTCATGACTACTTTAGCCTTGTACATCTTCCTTGGTCCTCAAATACTGCATTGACTTTTTTCAGATATACCTTATTTTTGTGACTGGCATTGCAGTCTGTGTCTTCCCAGATACAGTATATATAAACACAAGGGCATGAGAGAGGAAAGAATGCGTATTGAGTTTAACAGGTCACCATGGAAAAGTTTAAGCTGTAGCTGATTTTCCAAGTAAAAGACCATTAAACTCGTCTTCCACATTTGGTGGGTAATTGAAACAGGCTAGTGAAACTGCACACTTATGCCTTTCTGCGGGACTGCTGGATCTGACAAGAGGAGACTGTCTGAGATAAAATCAGGCCTACCCAATAATAGCATCTGGAAATTATTGCTATTCTTCATTGCACTCACAAGTAAATGCACAGGTTTGATTTTAAACACTTATTTAAAATATAGCCTGGGAAGAGGTCTTTGACTTCATAAAATGCATAAACTAAACAATTATAAAACTTGTTTTCAGATGTTTTATACATGCTTCCTGATAAAATAAAACAGTGAGAAAAAGACAACCTCTAGAGTTACTCTCCATTACTCGATACAAAGACAATGTACTGTTGCGCTGATACAGCATTTGTTGTAATTGCACGCAAGGGGAACAAAAAAATAAATCTTTTTCTCTCACCCCAGGAATCTTAATTAGAAACAGTTATTTGACGACTGTGCTGTTGTTCAAGAAAACAAACAAAAAACATGTTTCCCAATCTTCCCGTTAAAAAAGAAAACAGACTTAAACAGACTCTTTTTTTGGGGGGTTCAGGAACACTTAATACAAAATATGCAAATGAATTATTGGGATACTCCTGCATGGAAAGTGTTGCCACACACTGCCATCTAGTGAGCCACCTTGAGTCTGATAAATTTCATTTTGTTTCACACTGTACTTTCTTTTGTTCTTAGGGCAGCTCTGAGGTCATTTTTTTCAATACATTCCCTTCTGTTAGACTATTCTATTAATCTTTGATTTTCACTCCTAAGTACAATTTGAACTTCTTTTTTTTTGCAAAGAAATTCACCAAAATAACATGTGAAATTCAAGTGACATTTTATACAAAATAAAAAGTGTCATCATTTACTCACCCAAATGTTCTTTCTTCCATGTAACATCAAAGGAAATACTGTATTAGCAGGGTGTTGGAAAAAAAAATGCAGTGCAGGCTGTCAGTCTTGAAAAAGGACAAAAACATTAGAAAGGTAATCCATGAAGACAAAGTAACAAGAGTACAATATAAAAGCACATAATATAAACAAAATAATTAGTCTCTGAGTAAAAATATAAAGGAACTACAGGTTGAAAACAAACAAACAAACAAACAAAAAAGAAATCTGAGAAAGGAAATAATTTCATGTCTGGTAAATAAACTGTTTTTTGCAATTACACAGAATGATATCATCTGAATCTTCATGTTCTTAACTACTTTCTAATGTACTTCAACTTTGCCCACAAAATGGGCTCACACTTTTTAAAATGTTATATATATATATATATATATATATATATATATATATATATATATATATATATTATTATTATTATTATTATTATTATGTGTGTGTGTTTCCTATTGTATTTGTACTTTCAAATGAATGTTTTCCATTCTTAATTAAAATGTTTTAAACGAATGAGGGTTGGTTGGGGGTGCTAATAGAGGGTGGCAACAATTATTTCCCTAATTTAATCACCACAGTACAGATTAAAAAAATCAAAATTACAATGTTTTAAATCGGCAGGACAACCCACCCCGGTAAGTTGTGGCAACAATCTTTGTAACTTGGTTATTTTACACAGTTTATGGATAAATATATTTCTAAACGACTTGAATTTATAGCAGACAGATATGGGAATATATTATATTATATCAAAGGATAAGCCACTTTCTGAAAAAAAACGACACTGAATAGACGTCGAAACAAAATGCTTTACTGCACTCACCGGTCTCCTCGTTTCTTAATTTGGTTTGTTAACTAATGCAGCGGCGAATATTGTTTTAGCAGGCCATGATTTGGCGGTTCTCCGATCCGAGTGGTGGCGCTGAGTGTTGAAAATGTTTCCTTAAACAGGCGAAGAACCCACAGTGACGACAAGATCAACAGGAAGTGCCAGGAACAGCTTTGTTTATCAACTTCTCGCTCGCGTTCACTTTTTATTTTTTGAAGTCTGTAAAGTTATATATGCGTTTTATGACCTGACCTCGGCAAGAAGAAAATTAAATATGATTGCGCGCTGACTTTATAATGGACGTGATCGCGGGGGGATCTTGAAAGTGATTGTGATTTATGTAGGAGCGGCGGAAAGCATTGAGAGGAATCAGCTGATTATTTGACTCGCTGAACACACATGATTCGTCCAGATCTCTGTAGTGTTTATGCCAAGCATATGCATCTAAACCAAACCACAGCAGTAGAACTGTCAAGAACTTAACTCAGTTTTATCGGTACATGTCTCTGTATCAAACTCCACTGGAGTGTAATGTAAGAGGTTAGTTTCAGTAAGAAAGATGCCGTGCACATGCGGGAACTGGAGGAGGTGGATTCGGCCTCTCGTGGTGCTGCTGTACATTCTGCTCCTTCTGGTTGTCCTTCCACTCTGTATATGGGAACTTCAAAAATCAGGGGTCAGAAATCTTTTTATAACTACACACATTGAACATTTAGCAGCTGACTGTCAAATCTGTGCCTAAATGCTGTTGTTTTATGAAACTTAACATGTATTGACCCACAATTGAAACATTAATAAATAATTCATGACTTCTTTATTATGGAATAAAATCTGTTTTTTTATCTTTGCTTTTATCTGTATTGTCATAGAACATGAATGCTTAAATGGATTATTTTAAAGAACTTTATGGTTAAATTCAGTCAGTTTTGGGATTTCAGTATATCTCTAAAATAATGTTTTATAATAATTCATGTTGTTCAATTCTCATTTATTTGCACTTTTGACAATACATACAATACAAGTAATGTCCATATGTCAATACAAAACATGCAGTTAGCTAATATGTCATGTATTCTTTTATCCAGAAACAATGAACTGATCTCATTATAGCTATTAAGTTGTGATCATAATGATAATGATATATAGAAAATTTGGCAGTGGTGCATGTTGATTCAGAGTTGGCGTCATCTGAAGTCCTGGCAGGGGTTGCCATCATCTCTTAACTGGTGTTTGGGCGTCTGATAGTAGTTGGTGGTTGCTATTAATAAATCAATATTTTCTAATTTGAAATATTTAAAGCTGCATAATATGCTGAAAGGTCAAATGAGTGTTATTTTTTAACTAAAATAATTAAAAAATAATTTATGTTCATTTAAATAAAGTCGAAATATAAATGTTGCATGAAAACTTATTACTAACATAAGTAAAATAAGTATGAGTTGAAGTACTAAAACTGAGATAAAAGTAAGTTGAAGCTAAATAGAAATATTCAAAAAAAAGCTAACCGAAATGAGAAGGGTGCATAACAAAATTACTAAAACTCAAATGAAATTATGAAAATAAAAGCTAGTTTAAAATATAGATTAAAAAAAGAGTATAAATAATACAAAAATAACACTTATTAAACTAATATATATATATATATATATATATATATATATATATATATATATATATATATATATATATATATATATAAAAATTAGTTTTAATAATTTTGACTGACTGGTTTTCACACTGATGGTATTTTCTCTTTGTAATCTCATATATAGGTTAGTATTCAAAATAAGGCGTGGTTCATTGCTGGGTTATTCGTGTTCATGACCATACCCATCTCACTGTGGGGGATACTGCAGCATCTAGTACACTACACCCAGCCTGAGCTACAAAAACCCATTATCAGGTATTCATGTATAGATCTTTACTTTGCAGTTTGATTATTTTATGCAGTATTGTATAGGACATTATGTCCTGTGCAATTGTTCTTTCTCTTTCTCACTGATTCATTTTTCCATTTCTAGAATATTATGGATGGTTCCTATATACAGCCTGGATAGTGTGAGTATCATGTGATCACCTTATGGTTGCTAACATGTTGGTATTTGAATCGCAAATGTCTTCTTTGATGTTTCTTATTCAATTTAGTTTGCCTTGATTTGAATCCTGGCCTTTTTCTGTTTGACAATCAGTTAATGTGAGGCCTGATGTTGCAGATGCTCATGATTTAGATTACATAGAGTTGGACTAGAAACTCATTTGACCAAACTCATGTGCATCTAATCTTTTTTTGAGCAGCATGGTATCATTTGTCATGTCTGTACTCTATTTGAGGAATCCCTTTGTTGTAATGTCTTTGATCCTTTTTTTGTGTTTTCACAGTGGATTGCGTTGAAGTATCCCAGCATTGCCATTTATGTAGACACATGTAGAGAGTGCTATGAGGCCTATGTTATCTACAACTTCATGATCTTCCTTCTCAACTATCTGGGGAACCAGTATCCCAGTCTGGTGCTGATGTTGGAGGTGCAGGAGCAACAAAAGCATCTCCCTCCTCTTTGCTGCTGCCCACCATGGCCCATGGGAGAGTGAGTGTTTACGCAAACACAATTAGAATATAAAAGTGAGATAACGTGAGGCAGGATGTGGTTTTTAATGCAAATCTGTTGTTAATATTACTATAGGAGAAATTCAAGACATTGGTTGAGGCTCTTATGTTGAGGACCTCCATTACCTGTTTACCATCTTCTCCTTTGGAGCCTTCTTCAAAGTGCAGGATGAGAAATGAACGTTTAGATACAGCAGGAAGGGTTTTTTCTAAATTGCTTACAGATTGAACACTTTCTTGAGGTTGCTGGCTGCCTTTAGCTATTGCTGCTGACAGCAGCAACTTTTTAATTTACGTTAGGCAGTGGTGGTAATGTGTGAAGAGTTTGTTGATTTAAACCAGCAAATTTTTTAACTGAAAAAATATGTTGGTGTACTGCTTCAGAGAACAGTGAAGCTCTGTGATGTGCCTGTTAATAACCTGAAGTATTTTATGCAATGCCAGAGAAACCAATATTTTCTCAAGGCCTCTTTTCCTCTATTTTTATATTGGGAACAGAACATTTAGCTAACTAATTTTTTTCTTAACAGAGTGCTTTTGCTGAGATGCAAACTGGGTGTTCTGCAGTACACAGTTGTGAGACCTGTCACCACAGTCATTGCTTTGTAAGTGTCATTCATATTGTGTTGTAGACGTTAAGCATTTAACATCATATTTTTCTGTTTTTGTTTGGTTTTACATCATACAACGATACAATATATGCACTATCGTTCAAAAGTATGCTGATTTGGTGCTCAGGTAACATTTCTTATTATTATCAATGTTGAAAAAGGTTGTGTTGCTTAATATTTTTGTGGAAACTGTAATACATTTTTTGATTAATAGAAAGTTCAAAAGAACAGCATTTATTTAAAGGGGACCAATTATGCAAAATTCCCTTTTACATGGTTTTTGAACATAAATGTGTACACAACCACCCTATAATGGTAAAAATCCACTCACTTCTTTTTCTATCCTCGTAAATCCCATATATGCTTATATAAATAAGCAGTAGGGCTGCACAATTTATCGCGATTAAACCACACGTGATTTGGCAATGGCTGCGATTATTTTATGCGCAGCTTGTCAGAGCTGTACAGCCAAAATCCCTTTAAGACAAGTCATTTCACTCACCGGCCATCTTTGAAACGCTTATCTCTTTGAATCTCTTTTGACACATTAAATTCTCCAAAGCTGCTTGCCAAGCTTTCGATTAAATTTCATATTTGTAATTTCAAATATGCCCTGCCGCAGAAGAAGATAACACTTGTCATATTGCTGTAGCTGAATAAATAGAAGATTGAAACGCTTCGATTGATTAAACATGACTAATAAACACAACGACTGCTTTATTCTGTGTAAGAAGCCACATCATCTCACAGAAGGATGCTCAGCTGTCGTTATGAAATGAGTTTGTAGCAAAAACATGTTATTAAATGTTGTTTTTTGTTGGACAAGATGTTAATAAATGCTTCTCATGTCCGGAAATATGTTTGATACGTGTTGCTTTGTCAAATGTAAATTATAAGCAACTCAAACTCGCAGTGCTTTCATATGGATTAGCATTTGGACCCATACTTCATTGACAAGCTGCACATAAAAAAAAAAAATAATCGCAGCCTTTGTGATTTCATTATCGCACTATGAATCATGTTAAAGCGATAATCGCGTTTAAGTTTGTTATTTTTCATATCGTGCAGCCCTAATAAGCAGTGTCTCAGAATAAGCCGTTTGCAGTTTCTATGCAATGTGACATCACATTGCACAGGCCCCGCCCATGACTCCTGAAGGACTCTGCCCTTTTAGCATAAACCCCACCGAGTGATTTGTACACCGTCCACCATGTTTATTTCCTTGCCAGAGAATTTAACAGCAGCATTCAAGTAAGAAATGCATTCTTAGTAAAGCTACTAAAATTATTTAATCAAGAGCAGTAAATAATTTTCTGTTTTTATTTTGTTGTTTGATTCATATTAACAGCATATATAGCAGTTGGTACTGAATATTAAGTTGCTTTCACTTTTTATATAGATCGAATATACACATGCGATTTCTTAACTTGCTGTTTACATAACCAACTGTGTTTATGTGAACTTTGTGTTTTTGACATAACCTTGTGTATTTGACAGTTTAAGCACAATAAGACATGAAAGAGAACTTAGTTTAATACTCACGGGACACACCGTCTGACATCTTTCTGTGTGCGTGCTTCGGATGTGTGCACTCAGAAAATCATATATCAGAAGTTTAGACTGATGTGGCTTTAAAACACATGCAGATAATAAACTTTCATGATGATGAAAAACTGCAATGTCACGTGAGTGTGGCCGCGATAGAGATGATAATCAAAACCAAACAGATGTTTTGTTAGTTTTTGGCAGAGTGTCTGAGGTATCTGAGTTGTACAGGCACCGCCCTCTTCTGGAAAGTGGGGTGGGGAGCAGCAGCTCATTTGCATTTAAAGATACATGCACAAAAACAGCATGTATTTTCTTCCACTCAAAGATGGGCATTTACAACATGGTATAATAAATGATCTGTGGGGTATTTTGAGCTGAAACTTCACAGACACATTCTGGGGACACCAGAGGCTTATATTACATCTTGAAAAAGGGGTATAATAGGTCCTCTTTAAAATAGAAATCTTTTGTAACATTATAAATGCCTTTATTGTCAATTTTGATAAATTTAATGCAATAAAAGTATTAATTTCTTTTCTGACCCCAAACATTGATTCGGTAGAGTAATTTGAAATGAAAATTGATCAACAAACCATTTTGGTCAACATTAATGGTTCCTTGTGTTTCTGTGCTCTGTTGCTTTTAAACACAATACTCCATTTAGTTTCCTGGTACTAAAATTACATCCTTTTATAAACTATATAAATTGAGCATGTAACAGTTCAAAATAAAGCTTCAGCTGTTACTTGGTAATTTCAATGTCATTTCTGTCATTAGGATTTGTCAGCTTTGTGGTGTCTACGATGAAGGCAACTTCAGTTCAAAAAATGCCTGGACATATCTGGTTATTGTCAACAATGTCTCTCAGCTTGTAAGTACCTGTTTTTTCCTGAATATTATGCAAGACTGTCACATGAGATAATGTCACTGAATGAGTCTACAGTTACACCCAGGAACCAAACAGCAGTAAAAGGAAAACAGAATGCAACTAAAGCTTTATTTACATCTTATAGATTTTTTTTAAACAACAGTAAAACAAAACAGACAGCCTCTCATTTGTGTTCATGCAGCTTGTAAATATTAAAAGCTTAAGGAACATGAAGAAAAATTATTGATAGTTCAGTTTAAACTGTAACCTGAAAATCTAATGGTAATATGCTAATGTTGCACTTGTTTTCTTTTTTTCAGTTTGCCATGTACTGTCTTGTGCTGTTCTACAAGGCTCTGAGAGAAGAGCTGAGTCCCATCAAACCTGTGGGAAAATTCCTCTGTGTTAAGCTGGTGGTTTTTGTGTCATTCTGGTAAACTGTTCTCTACACATTGCATATAACAATTCTGATCTACTTGCAGTGATGACTTTTGTAATCATGTTTAGTTCCTTAGTTATTCAGTGGAGTTTTCTAGAACTTTTCTAGGATACACTACATGGAATTATAAAATTATAATAAACATACAATTATAGAATTATACTAAACATGTATTGTTAAATCTTGTGAAGCTGTCATGAATTGATTGATTGATTGAGTGATTGATTGATTGATTGATTGACTGATTGATTGATTGATTGATTGATTGATTGATTGATTGATTGATTGATTGATTGATTGATTGATTGATTGATTGATTGATTGATTGATTGATTGATTGATTGATTGATTTGTGGAGATGTATGACCTGGGTTTATGTAATTTTCATGTCCTTTTATGTCATCATGTAATGTTTTAATTCAGTTGTTTTTATCTGTCTTAGGCAAGCTGTGGTCATTGCGCTTTTAGTGAAGGTTGGTGTGATCTCAGAGTCTCACACCTGGGAGTGGGACAGTGTGGAGGCTGTAGCTACCGGATTGCAGGTATGGTACTTTGGTCTGACTCTGAGCACTAAACAACTTTTTTGTAACAACACCTACAGTGGCAAGAAAAAGTATGTGAACCACTTGCAGAATCTGTAAAAACGTGAATAATTTTAATGAAATAAGAGAGATAATACAAAATGCATGTTATTTTTTATTTAGTACTGTCCTGAGTAAGATATTTTGCATAAAAGATGTTTGCATTTAGTTCACAAGACAAAACAATAGCTGAATTTATTAAAATAACCCCATTCATAAGTATGTGAACCATTGATTCTCAATACTGTGTGTGGTTACCTGATGATCCACGACTGTTTTTTTTTTTGTGATGGTTGTTCATGAGTCTCTTGTTTGTCTTGAGCAGTTAAACTGAGCTCTGTTCTTCAGAAAAATCCTCCAGCTCCTGCAGATTCTTCAGTTTTCAAGCATTTTTGCATATTTGAACCCTTTCCAGCAGTGACTGAATGATTTTGAGATCCGTGTTTTCACACGGATAATTGAGTTTTCACACCCCGACTCTTAATGCATCGTGTTTCCTTCTGGAGCATCAGTGAATGTTTGAACCTTTTTTTAATAGTTGTGTTTGAGTCCCTCAATTGTCCTCAGTGTGAAAACACTGATCTCAAAATCATTCAGTCACTGCTGGAAAGGGTTCAAATATGCAAAAATGCTTGAAAACTGAAGAATCTTCAGGAGCTGGAGGATTTTTCTGAAGAACAGAGCTCAGTTTAACTGCTCAAGACAAACAAGAGACTCATGAACAACCAT
Organism: Chanodichthys erythropterus; assembly: GCF_024489055.1. Lineage (NCBI taxonomy): Eukaryota > Metazoa > Chordata > Actinopteri > Cypriniformes > Xenocyprididae > Chanodichthys > Chanodichthys erythropterus. The sequence goes on from NC_090232.1 coordinate 30,966,334, forward strand.
CACAAAACAAAAAAACAGTCGTGGATCATCACGTAACCACACACAGTATTGAGAATCAATGGTTCACATACTTATGAATGGGGTTATTTTAATAAATTCAGCTATTGTTTTGTCTTGTGAACTAAATGCAAACATCTTTTATGTAAAATATGTTACTCAGGACAGTACTAAACAAAAAAATAGCATGCATTTTGTATGAGCTCTCTTAATTTATTAAAATAATTCTCATTTTCACAGATTCTACAAGGGGTTCACATACTTTTTCTTGCCACTATATGTAAATGGGACTTACGACTGGAAATAGTGAGACACCGGTTTAAGATATTTATATAAATTGGCTGGCTTACTATGTACCATTGCTGCTGCAGCACCATTAATGAACTGCTGGTTGCTAAGGGGAAGTAACCTTCAAGATTAAGAGTCTGTGATTCTCTGTTCTTATAGGACTTCATCATCTGTGTGGAAATGTTTTTGGCAGCCATTGCCCATCACTTCAGCTTCACTTACAAACCCTACATACAGGAAGCAGAGGAAGGTTCCTGCTTTGATTCCTTCCTGGCCATGTGGGATATCTCAGACATACGGGCTGACATCTCAGAACAAGTGCGCAATGTTGGTGAGTCACTACACAGTTTTTTCTTAGTGTTGCTTGGTCAGAGGGTCTAGAAACTTTTTTTTGATAAATGATACTTACGGAATGATTTATCTACATTAGAGGCCAAATCATACTTTTTCTAGTCAGAGGTTCACTTATAAAACTAGTCAAGGTTTTGTTCCTTAAATTTGTCAAGTAGTTATGAACATTTCCTTATTAAAAGAGGCATTTATCTATTTATTTTATATCAGTGCCTTTAATATAAATGACCTGCCTTACAGGATATTTTTCTGATTTGCAAAGTCTGAATTACATTGTGACAGATTCACAAAACAGTTTGCACTGCAATGTGCCACTGTAACTTCTAAGATCAGACTGAAAGGATCAGAAAATGTTAAATATAAACTTTAAAAACGTTTGCGAGAGAATGCAAAAGCATTGACATATAATTTTCTGGAGCTCCGTATTGCAAAGCCAGGAATACATTATGCTGCATTATTGCCTTAAATTGGTATGGTTCATGTTTCTGAAGAATAGGCATTGTTGACAGTGTTATTTTAGTATTTTGACAGATTGCTGTAGCCACCTCAGTTCAAGAGGCAACATGGAGGGCATTTGAACAGATCATTTCCTCATTACCACTAGTTATCACATAAAATATACTTCAATATCAGAAGGAATGTTGATAGAAACAGTACAACTTCCTGAAATACATCATGTTTGATATAATTGCTCCAGTGTTGCCAAGTCCCAATTTTCCACCGGAATTAGGTTATTTTTACACTTGCCTCAGGTTGTTTTTCATATCCGCAGGTTGAAGCGACCCCAAAAACATGACATTTAGCCCCTGGAGTGTGAATTTTACTAGGGGAACCCAGCCAAAATTTTTACTGTGGGAAATAAATAGCAATTGAATTTAATAGTTTTGGACCTGTTAATTTTAACCTTAAATATTATAGTAATGTAACAACTGAAAGGGATCCCTGAATAGTTTACAGAAGATTATTTTGCTTAAAGGGATAGTTCACCCAAAAATGAAAATTCTGTCATTTACTCCCCCTCAAGTTGTTCCAAACCTGTATAAATTTCTTTGTTCTGCTGAACACAAAAGAAAGATATTTGTAACCAAATAGATCTTGCCCCCCACTGACAACCATTGCATTTTTTCCCTACTGTAGTACTCAATGGGAGGCGAGATCTGCTTGGTTACAAACATTTTTCCAAATATCTTCCTTTGTGTACAGCAGAACAAACATATTTATATAGGTTTGGAACAACTTGAGGGTGAATAAATGATGACAGAATTTTAATTTTTGGGTGAACTCTCCCTTTAAGAAAAACTGACATGTACTGTTCCTGATACAAATATTTATAACTAGTCGATATCAAATCAAATCTGATTGAATCAAAAGCTTATGAATTGGAATCAGATCGTTTTGTGTCAAAACCCAGCCCTATTAAAACAGTTATGCATCATATGTATGTGCTTTGTTTTATTACTTCAGGGAGAACTGTCATGGGTCGGCCAAGAAAAACATATTTCGGTGAAGAGGCTTGCCAGGACGAGAACACGGGACTGCTGTCAGCTGGAGCTCAGGAACCAGTTGAATCGTCTTCCACCCCTCCATCCCCCAAGGGCCGTTACCAGGGAATGGGCCACACCATAACTCCCCACTCCATCTCTGCTCCTGCAAACCTTGGCTGCGTACCGTGGGATGGAGATGTGGATGACATCCCACCAACTGTGATATCTAGCGATTGCACAGACCAACAGGGCTCAGACTATCCGGCGATTACCTAACATCACTGAGCTTCAGCTACCAAAGCTTTTATATTTAAAGCACATCAATCAATCTAGCTACCATTTAGAATATATGCTGCCACCGTTAACTCTAACCGGTAACTATTGGATACCTGTGGCTAATATGTGTTCAGAGAGGCTCGGTGAAGCTTTGGTAGCAAGGACACATATGAAGGACTTTGGCAGTGTTGGTCCTCTGTTTTTACCTCTGTTTTGCATTATTTTGCCGGAAACATGACCAAATTATAAACTGACCTTAAAGTCGAGCACAGTAATGCCCCAATGCCAGTTTTAAAATTTCATATAATCAGTTATCGGTTCTTTTAAGACAGCTTTATGAATGTTTACTCTAAGAAACACTACGTATTGATAATGCTACTTCACAATTCCGTTGACGTTCTTCTGGATTTTGTTAGCAAGTAATTTTAATGATTTTTTTTTTTTTTTTTATCATTAGTGTTAGTTTCAGTTTTATCCTGTTGATGCTTTTTTTTTTTTTTTTTGAGGAGTGGCACAGTCATGGACAGTAATATGAAATTGCCAGGATGCCATTGAGATTTGGAACACTTTGTCTCAGAATATATGCATGTGTTAAAGCAACTACAGTTTGACTGTACTGAAACACTCATATCTTCGCTCAGTTCACTTCAGAGCAACTTTTCTTGGACTGCTTGCCTTCTGAACAGCTTCATGCAGTTGCATCAAAACAAAATTGCATATGTTGTTTTTCTCTCTTTTGTCCTTGTCAGAAATTATTTGTTTTTAAGTAATTGCATTTTTATTTTTTATTGTTTTAATGGCTAGACAAAGAAAATTAGGCTGTGTTACTTTTAACTAGTATTGAAAATGTTGAATATTGATTTAAGTTCACCTCGGGGAATGATGCAATGTTTAAATATCAGCCAAAGCTGTCTTATTGCTATTAAAGGGACAGTTCACCCAAAAATGAAAATTGTGTCAAAATTTACTTTCCCTCATGCGTGTCAATCCAAACTCTTAAGACACATGAGAAACAAACCTAATCTTTTCTTGCCTGTCAAGCACACACTTTTGAGCTTGTTTACCATATTTGATGTGCTCTATGTACGTGCTCCAATCTGTTTGTATAAGAATTAAGGCCTAAATTAAATCTATTCATCTAAAGCTATAGTGTCTCTTAGAGTTGTCTAAAGTACCGACTTTTAAAAATGTGACGCTTTGAGCACTGTTGTAGCCAATCACAGACATAATCAATTAGCGCGTGAACACAATGTGCCAACCCGAGGTGTTTATGAATCTGCTCAACAGCGCTCAAAGCATCACATTTTAAAAATTTCAGTACTGATTGGTACCGAAGTAGGTACTTTTGACAATTCTAGTGTATCTTCACAAGACTTGGATTAAACCAATTGATTCATATGGATTACAATGACAATGTTTTTATAAACTTTTTGAAGTGTCAAATTTTTTGGTTACATAGACTTTCAATGGAGGGCCAGAAGTTTCTCAAGTTTCTTTTAAAATATAATCATTTGTGTTTTGAAGATGAACAAATATTTTATGGGTTTGGAATGACATGAGGGTGAATAATAGATGACAGAATTTTTATTTTAGGAGTAATCTTCCCTTTAAGAAATTGTCTTTTTCTTTGTTAATTTTGGGTTTCAGTTGTCTGTTAGTACATAACATTAGCTGCACAGGAGCTATAAATGTCAGCTATATAGTATAACAGCACATGCAGATCATTTTATGATTACAGATGTGGACCTAAATGTTTTAATGAACCATCATGTGTCTCTCTGTTCCATTCAGAGAGATGCACCTTCCGCAATGGTTTGTACTGCTGTTGCATTGCCTTATCTAACAGTGGTTGTCACGAATAATTAAACTTCACATGGAAATGTGTATTGAGTAATATGTCTGCTTAAATCCCAATTCAAAGGGATAGTTCATCCAGAAATGGCCATTTACTAACCCTCCATGTCATTCCAAACCTGTATGACTTACTTTCTTATCTGAAATAAGATATTTTGAAGAATATTGGTAACCAAATGGTTTTGGTTATCACTGGGGGAAAAAAAAAGATATTATATATTTATTTTATTATTATTATTATTTTTTATTTTTTTTTGCAATCTTTCCTTTTAAAGAAGCATCAAGCCACATAGTCATGGAGAAATTATTTTAATGTAAAATGTGTTCTGTTGCTAAAAAATAATAACTTTGTTTTCCATATAGCAATTAAATGCCCATTAGCAGCAGATTTTGGAGTGTGTTAAACTATATATCGGTACAGAATCCCTCCCTTCATGAGTCACTGGTCAAAGGCTCTGCCTCCCTGATGACATCATCAGCCCCCAGCCATTCCTCTTTAACAGCTGTAATGGAGATGCTGCTCTTGTGAAGCCGGATGCTGAGCCGGACCCACTCTCCTCTGCTGACCGCCAGGGGCTGCTGGAGGACCACCGCTGCCTGCTTCCAGTGTGAGTCCTCACTGTAGGTGCTGACGCTCTGCTCAGAGTCCAGATGGATCTGGTACCAGAAGGGAATGGCAGTCAGATTGCCTGACGTGCTGACCTGCACCTAACAAATGCAAAGAATAAAAGGCACTTTAAGAGAAGGTTAAAATGACTTAAAATTACAATTAGATTATTTAAAATAAGCTAATAAGCTGTTTTAATTCACCCGCTCAACAACTGTTTGTTTCCTCTGAAGTAATTGGGCTCCCTTGGTCCCCCAAAATATACATATTATATATTTCAGCCAAGCAGTAAAATATTTATCTGGTATAAATTGTGAGTAAAAATATATATAAAAAAATCCTTATCCACAATTAAATCACAATGATGAGAAATGCTAATTAATTTATAAATATATTGAATTAGCTTTTATTTTTATATTTTCAGTTTTCATTTATTTTACATTTTTATTATTTCTACTTAGCTTGATTTTTTTGCATCTAATATTTGTTTTATTTCAGTTATCAAAAATGATTTTAGTTCAAAATAACAACACTAATAGAGAGAAGCCCAAAGAACCAGAAGCAAAAACTCACTTTGACTTCTTTGTCGGTGTAATTGGCAGTGTTGTTCATGAGGTCTAGTGTGAAGAGTTCTACTGGTTCACTAAGATGTGTACATTCAAGGGTGGACAGGTCCAAAAACATATGAACAGGTACCTGAAGGAGGAAACACATACAGATACTTTATCAAATTAAAGAAAACCATAGAATGTACGTTACTGAATTTCTCTCACACCTGTCAATATAGAGCTTGAATATAATGGGGCATGAAGTGGAAAATGTGATCTTTGATATGCTAATAATCTTTAATATCTCTCTAACTGTATGGCATGAACCAGTTGTTTCTGTTAAAGGTGCTAAAGAGGATCTTTTCGTTGACTGAGAAACCAAAGAACGTTAGTGAGTTTTTGAAATGACCGCATGCGTAAGAACAACCCCCTCCTTCACAGCTCGCTTCAAAGGGAACACCTCCCAAAACTTGTGCACGAGTATTGGAACACGAGTGTTTACCACCGGCATTCGCTGTGTTGTGTTAGTGGATTCATTATGTCGGACTCACCGCAGGTAACTCATAATCTGCAGTTGTTACTCCTGTCTCCTGACAAAAACATTGCATGCGGCGCCTGTGGAGTGAGGAAAGTTACTGGAGCGCGCAGCCGCGCACGTCTCTCACAAGGAACGTCATGGCAGTGATTGACAAGCCAGAGGGCCAATTGGCTGATGTTTTTAAGGCCCTACCTCGTGCACAGATGATGTATATTAATATTATTCCTTTCAGTACACCTAATAAATAGTCTTTTATCAGTTAGTAAAGACAGTTTCAAGGAATATTGCAAAAATTTATAAAACAAAACATCCTCTTTAGCACCTTTAAGGAAGTGTGGCATTTGACAATACTCCATAAATCAGCTCTACAATAAGGCTGTTTCTGGTCATTTTGGTGCCCAGTGTGGAGAACTTAAAATGCACACTGAGATTCAATTCAATAGGCCCTTAAAAAAAAAAACAGCAAAGACTCCATTTTGGCATCTGCACTAGAATGTGTACTTGAGCTTGCCGGTCAAAGTCAAGTAAAACAAACTGAATGCAAACATTACATAATTGGGGGCAGTCATGGCCCAATGGTTAGAAAGGCAGACTTGTAACCCGAAGGTTGCAGGTTTGATTCTCAATACCTGCAGGAAAAATGTAGGTGGGGGAGTGAATGAACAGTGTTCTCTTTCACCAATACCCATGACTGAGGTGCCCTTGAGCAAGGCACCCAACCCCCAATTGCTCCCTGGAGAAGTGAGTGTGTGTGTGTGTTAGTTCACTACTCCCTGCACATATTGTGTGAGCACCAACTTGGATGGGTTACATGCAGAGGACAAATACAGAGTATGGGTTGCCATACTTGGCCTTCACGTCATGAAGGATTTGTCATATGAAGATAAAGCAACACAACATGGCTTTGTTCAGACAGGCAGTCATGAAACAATCTACCGTTCAAAAGTTTGGGATTGGTATTTTTGAAAGAAGTCTCTTCTACTCAATGAGGCTGCATTTATTTGACAGTAAAAACAGCAATATTGTGAATATTTTGTACAATTTTAAATAATGTTTCTATTTGAATATGTTTTAAAATGTAATGAATTCCTGGGATGGCTAAACTGAATATGAAATGTCCAATACAATTTGTGGTTGTGTTTACATCTTTATGTAAATTCATTAATTTTTTCTCACTATTTCCCCATATAATGAACTTGATAGCATTTGATATGTAGTAAATTGTGAAGTAGTGAATAAGTGAGCAGTTCTGGGACATTGCACATGTAAGAATATGAAAGAAAAAAACTATAATGGCTCTGATGCTTATGTTATCTCATACACTTCAAATTCAGCACAATGGCGAAATGTTATGATGTAAATGAGCAAAACCAACATTTTACATAAAGCATTTGCAAATTAATATGGAAACTGATGTAGATATATAGATTTGGTTTGTAAATTAGATTTGTAAAACAAATCAGATTTGGTTGCAGTGTGAACAAAGTCTGCATTACATTGAACCTCAAAACGCCAGAGCACATTTCAAAGCAAATATGGGACCTCATACACAAAGACAAGAGATGAAAAGAGTGAGCACAGCATTCACAGAGCTGCTGAAGAACATACTGTAAACTGATTGATGAATGGAGCGATGTTGAACCCAAGAGTCGGCTCTGTTCCCTGAACGGCGCTTTCCAGAAGAAGCGTGTCTGACTCAACAAGCATACCATGGATCACAATGCGCTCTGGAAAAATCTGTCCACCGTCCTCCAACAAACACCTAAAAAGGGTTGACAAGAATAACTGTAAGCAAATCTAAAGAAAAGAACTAACCATAGTACGTTTTACACTCTTACCTAGCTAACGTTGCTTTCTCCAACAGCTTCTGTCTAATAAGACCGCAGGTCTCTATGCAGTCAAGTATTATGGCACTCCAGAGCTTCTCGATGGATGGCCGCTGAAAAACTGCAGAATCGTCCTCAACATGACTCAACCAGAACTCCAGTGCACTTTCAAGCACACCATTTTCTTTGGCCAGCAGTCTCAGCATAGTCTGGTGATGCTCCTTCTCAACTGAGCTGTAGGCTTGAACCAATCCAGGTCTGATGTGGTTATCTTCACTTGAATCGAAGCCTAACTGGGCTGCCATCAAGGAGAGCACAGAGAAGCCCTCAGAGACATCAAGCACATAGATTGGGTCGAGTTCTGTGTTTGATTCCTGTGACCTTCTTGTTGACGTTAAAGTAACTAAAAGTTTGCTCATGGCCCTCTGGAAGCTGTTATGATATGCTGTGTTATTGAGGAGGGCGATCTCAGTGGACTCCAGCATAAAAGCACGGGAAGGTTTCTCCTGGTTGGTTTGAAGGCCAGCCAGAGCACTGCACAGCTCTGACTCAGGATTTGCATTGGGGATTTTGGAAGATCCTTTAGTTACATTGTCCATATGAAATGTGTGTCCATCTCTCACGATAGCAACGCAGCACAGCCTCAGATAAGAGTCCTTACAGGAAACTTCCACCAGTATCTCATCACCACATTTTACAGTGTCTGAGGGACGACATGAATTTATTTCATTATTTATTTATTTAACACCATACCAGCATCAAAGGCTATATTCATGGCAAACCCAAGAGTAATACAATTTACAATACTCATAATAAGAGACGACATGAATTAAAGTCAATTCATTAGGTGTGTTTGACTTGAAGCGCTGCTGCACAGACTGATCGGTGTATGACATCAAAGTACCGTGAGAGCGATTAGAGAGCAGACGGCTCCATTTGCTTTCAAATCGTTCTCTCTGTACTTTGATGTCACGTGCAGCACGGCTTCAAGTCAAACACACATATTATTATTATTATTCAAAATGCCTATTAAAAGGTGCTAAAGAGGATCTTTTCGTCGACCTGAGAAACCAAAGACTGTTAGTGAGTTTTTGAAATGAGCGCATGCGTAAGAACAGCCCCCTCCTTCACAGCTCACTTCAAAGGAACGCCTCCCAAAACTCGTGCATGAGTATTGGAACACGAGTGTTTACCACCGGCATTTGCTGTATCGTGTTCGTGGATTCATTATGTCGGACTCACCGCAAGAAACTCATAATCTGCAGTTGTTACTCCTGTCTCCTGACAAAAACATTGCATGCGGCGCCTGTGGAGTGTGGAAAGTTACTGGAGCGTGCAGCCGCACACATCTCTCACAAGGAACATCATGGCAGTGATTGACAAGCCAGAGGGCCAAAACGATCAGCTGATGTTTTTAAGGCCCTACCTCGTGCACAGATGATGTATATTAATATTATTCCTTTCAGTGCACCTAATAAATAGTTTTTTATCAGTTAGTAAAGACAGTTTCAAGTAATATTGCAAAAATGTATAAAACAAAACATCCTCTTTAGCACCTTTAACATAAGAACTGGTGGTAGCTAAACCTGTAATCTTCACTAAACAGGACTAATCAAAAAATCAAATGCAAAAATCACGCAAATAGACAGCTACGTATTAGTCTCAACCTCATATGTTACATATTGAACACACAAAAAATGGTGCAAGATGAAATTGTCATTCGAATTTAATTGTCAGGCTTGCAGAAAAAGGGGAAATACTATGTTTAAAAAAAAAAAAAAAAAATCCCAATTCACTTATTGTGGTTTAATCCATTTCAAATAACCCACCCATAAACTGCATGTACAAGTGGCTAGTTTGCTGCTAATAGAGCAGTGGTTCTCAACTTTTTGGACTCCAATACAACCTAGGATACTAGGAGATATATATATATATATATATATATATATATATATATATATATATATATATATATATATATATATATATATATAAACTAAAATAATTATAATTAAAAGTAGGATAATTACACTTCAGGATGCCAGATGTTCTGTATATTTATTATAAAAATGCTTCAGAACCATTAGCACTCTTTACTCCTCTATATTTTCAATACATAGGTAGCAGCTCTTACTGAAGGGACTCTGTACTGGATAGATGGCCTGCTCCCAGCACGTGTCTTCCTGTGGGCCAGTGGACAGGTGGTTGTCCTGGTCCAGGTGTAGCTGAAACCATATTGCCAGAGCATCAAGAATACCCTCCTGAGTCACACACAGCCGTAGCTGCATCACCTCTCTGGAGCAAAGACCCTCCAGCTCCTGCAACACAGAGAATGCTTAGAACCACTTACTATGCTCATGTCACTTTAGGTTTTTCATTCGTGTTGTTTCTTGACCATTTTCTTCCAACGTCATTGTGATCTGTTTGAGACTTGTTTGATTATCAAAAAACATTTTTAGTTCAACATTGTACTGCTAAATACATGGCTCTATATGCTGACTGAGTTCAATACCTGCACATTATTAAAGTCTATGTTCAGAGCTGTGAAAGTCTGTGTGAGCTGAAGGTATCCTCCACGCAGGCGGCTCAGTCTTTCAGTGGTGTAGGGCTCTGTGCTGTCCTCAGTATCAGCCGAACAGCTAACAGGACTGTAGATCTGTCCTACTGCAGACAGATCCAAGCCTCCCAATGAAGACACACACAGCCTGCAGAGGGTTGATTGGATGGTTAAGATGTGCAATAATTCAATCACTGAATGTTCACTGTATTCTTTCTCAGATCTAGTGCCTGCTTCGTTGATAATTGATCTTTTATTTTTTTTTTATTTTAAAACTGTTTAAAGAGAAATGCAATATAAACTTTTACATTCACAATGTGTCACTAATGCATGAGCAGCTTTGGTCGCTCACCTGTGGTGTCTACGGATCTCACGGCACTGAACAGCGACTCCAAACACAGTTGCACCGGCAGGTATTACACGGCCCGTTTGGGAGGGACTAGATAAGGGTTCTCGAAAGTTCTGTGGGAGGGTTTTAATAATTAGTACAAATGAGTTTAAAATAAAGAATCACTTATGTTTTTCTTTTAAAAAAGTGTATAAATTTATAGCTACTATATTAATAGTTACTATATTATTATATAAACATAAAATGTTAAATTAAAAACATGTATCAATTATGGAAGCTTGTTTCTACCACAGAATAAAAAAATAGAAAAGGTAACTGACTTTTTGTCTCACAATTCTGACTTTTCCTCGCAATTGCGTTTTATATCACGCAATTCTGAGAAAACTGCGTGATATAAACTTGCAATTTCTGACATTTTTTGACAACGTCTGCCTTTTTTTCCTCAGAACTGGAATTTATAACTCACAATTGCTAGTTTATATCTTGAAATTTGACTTTATCTCAATTTCAAGTTAATAACCAGCAATTTCTGACTGTATAACGCACAACTGCGAATTTATCTTGCAATTCTGAGAAAAAAAAAAAAGTCAGAATTGAGAGATGTAAACTCGCAATTTTATTTTATTTAATTTATTTATTTATTTATTTATTTATTTATTTATTTATTTATTTATTTATTTATTTATTTATTTATTTATTTTTATTGCATGATGGAAACAAGCTTCCATAATCCATTTATGGATCAGTGGAAGTGCTAATTGTAAAAAAAAAAAAAAAAAAAAAAATACTTATTGTTAAGCTCTGTTAGGGTGCCATGTTGATTTTAAAACAGATTCACAAACATTTTAAAACAAATGCATGTATCTCAGGTAGCCACTAGGTGTCCCTATTGGCTAAATGTGAATATACACCAATCAGGCATTACATTATGACCATTGACAGGTGAAGTGAATAACACTGATTATCTCTTCATCAAGGCACCTGTTAGTGGGTGGGATATATTAGGCAGCAAGTGAAAATTTTGTCCTCAAAGTGTTAGAAGCAGGAAAAATGGGCAAGCGTAAGGATTTGACCAAGTTTGACAAGGGCCAAATTGTGATGGCTACACAACTGGGTCAGAGCATCTCCAAAACTGCAGCTCTTGTGGGGTGTTCCCAGTCTGCAGTGGTCAGTATCCATTAAAAGTGGTCCAAGGAAGGAACAGTGGTGATCCCGCGACAGGGTCATGAGCGGCCAAGGCTCACTGATGCACATGTGGGCCTGTGTGGTCCGATCCAACAGACGAGCTACTGTAGCTCAAATTGCTCAAGAAGTTAATGCTGGTTCTGATAGAAAGGTGTCAGAATACACAGTTTGTTGTGTATGGGGCTGCATAGCGCAGACCAGTCAGGGTGCCCACGCTGACCCCTGTCCACCGCCGAAAGCACCAACAGTGGGCACGTGAGCATCAGAACTGGACCACAGAGCAATGGAAGGTGGAGTTGTGAACCTAGGGAACACATGGTTCCAGGATGCATTATGGGAAGAAGGCAAGCCGGCAGAGGCAGTGTGATGCTTTGGGTAATGTTCTGTTGGGAAACCTTGGGTCCTGCCATCCATGTGGATGTTACTTTAACATGTACCACCTACCTAAGCATTGCTGCAAAGCAAAAAATGGTTCAGGAATGGTTTGAAGAGCACAACAACGAGTCTGAGGTGTTGGCCTCCAAATTCCCCAGATCTCAATCCAGTCGAGCATCCGTGGGATGTGCTGAACAAACAATTCCTATCCATGGAGGCCCCAACTCGCAATTTACAGGACTTAAAAGATCTGCTGCTAACATCTTGGTGCCAGATACCACAGCACACCTGTTTAGGCAGGGTCAGGGCTGTTTAGGCAGCAAAGGGGATCAACACAATATTAGGAAGGTGGTCATACTGTTATGCCTGATTGGTGTAACTTGAGGCTCTCTGATAATGAAACTGGCAAATCTTAACATATTTAAAGTAAGGATTTAGAAGAAAGGATCTGGTTCTAGAATGGCAAAGTATGATTTTTTTTCCCCCCAAGATTGCTATTAAGAGAGACAGAGACAAAAATCTCTTAGTCACTGACTACGGCCGGATAAACATCGGATCAGACAGGATAAAGTAATTTGTATAAAAGGATTACACTATAATCAGAGTTTAGTTTGTGGCATCATGTGACCTCACTGTAGGTTTGCTGATCAGAACAGTCAATACTGCATACATATACTGAAATCACTGAGAAAGTGACTCACAGGTGGAGGTAACAGTAGGTGCTTCCATGCATGGATCAGACTCTCAATAATGCCCTCACCAAACAGCCCTGCATCTACTGTCTCTGTTACAACCAGAGACACTCTAATGAAAGGAACATAATACAGGTCAACACACTCGTTATCTTCAATAGGTACCACAGTGAACTGTTTATATGATTCAAAAGTTTTATAAAAACAAACATGCAATGCACTCTGCAGCCAAAAACATTCATGGAAACATTATTTGGTAACACTTTACAATAAGGTACATTTGTTAACATTAGTTAATGTATTAAATTGCATGAACTATCCATGAGCAATACATTGTTACTGTATTTGTTAATCCTTGTTATCGTTAATAAAAACCCAGCTGTTGTTCATAGTTTGTTCATGTTAGTTCACAGTGCATTAACTTGTTAACAAATGCAACTCTTGATTTTAATAAGGTATTAGTAAATGTTGAAATTAACATTAACAAAGATCAATAAATGCTGTATAAGTGCAGTTCATCATTAGCTCATGTTAACTAATGAACCTTATTGTAAATTACCCTTTTTTTTTTTTACTATAAATTTACTTAAGTCGGTCAGAATTTGCTTTCGTGAATGCAGTATTTTTACAAATAATACTTAATATTTTTAGTATTTATTTTGCAATTTAGTAAAAGTTATACACTACCATTCAAAAGTTTGGGTCAGTATGATTTTTCTAAAATATTTTTATTCAACAAGAACATTAAATTGTAAAAAATATAAAAATCTTTTCATCAAAGAATCCTATAATATAGCACAGATTCCACAAAAATAAAACAACTGTTTTCAACATTGATACTGAGAAAAAAATGTTTCTTGAGCAACAAATCAGCATTAAAATAATTTCATGTGACACTGAAGACTGGAGTGATGATGCTGAAAATTCAGCTTTACCATCACAGAAAAAAAAAAAAAAAAAAAAAAAAAATCTTAAAATTCATTAAAATGTAAATCAGCTATTTTAAATTGTAATAATATTTCACAATATTACTATTTTACTGTATTTTTGGTCAAATAAATGCAGCCTCAGTGAGCAAAAGATGCTTCTTTCAAAAGCATTCAAAAATCTTAATGGGGGTACCAAACTTCTGAAAAATATGTAAAATATTCTTGCAAAAAAAACAGACTTTTCAAGTTTAAGTTATTTTTCCAGTTTAAAACCATATCAATATGGATCTGGTTACCTGTATAAAGAGTTTCTTTACCTATTTGGAATGTCTTTTGGAATTTCCATGTCCAGAGACTTCAGGTGAACGATCTTGATGCTATTTGCCATCCCATTGGCTGAGAGCACCTCACATGCCAGCTCATACATTGTCTTTGACAGCTCACAGGCATAGACCTCAGCAGCGCCTGCCATTTTTGCACACATTCTAACATACCAACCAAACAGCGTCAAACTACACTCACTGCTGTATATGAGTTGTAGCAGACGTTTGTTAAATAACAATGTTATGTAATAGTTCCTGAAAAATCTCACCCGAGGATGCCGGTGCCAGTTCCGATGTCCAGAACGGAGCTGCATCCTCCCTCAACAGCTTTCTTAATAGCCAATTGGTACTTGTGGTTCCGCCCATGGTCATTGAGCATTAAGAAGTGCCAACGTTCTACCAACCAGTTTGCAACACGGTAAAAGTTCTCCTTCGCCTCTGGAAAATCTGGTCGGAGTTTAAGGGCTTTGTAAAAATGGCCAGCAGCCTCATCCCGAAATCCCATTCTGAAACAAAAGAAACCAATTCAATAATTGACTGATTAATTTTGTTTGTAAATAAACAACACGGTCCATCATTAAAATGTTTGGGGGTCATTCTTTTTTTACTGAAATAAAAGAAATAATTTTATTCTGCATTAAAATGCATGTCTCTATTGTTACAAAATTAGCTTTCTATTAAAAAAAGAATCCTGAAAAGAAATGCATCTTGGTTTCCAAAAATATTTAGCAGCACAACGGTTTTCAATATTTATAGTAATAATATTCATATTTAATATAATATTATTAATAATTTCAATATTTATAGTGTTTCTAGAGCACCAAATCAGCATATTAGAGTGCTTTCCAAAGGATCACATGACACTACAGACTGGAGTAATGATGCTGAAAATTCAGCTTTATTATTACATTTTCAGTTCTTTTAAATTGTAATAATATTTCACAATATTATTGTTTTACTGTAGGCCTATTCTTCATCAAATAAATGCAGCCTTGGAGAGAATAAGAGTCCTCTTTCTAAAGTGTTATTACCAAACCTATATTTTAGAGCAGTAGTGTATGTATTATACATTTATATGTATAAATAAGACACTATATAAAACACTCTTGATGAGACGAACATGACTTTTCTTAGTTTACAAAGACTAAACCACTAAATAACAGACAAAATAAACAATAAATAAATAACCTGAAGAGATGCTCTCCCATGCTGTTCACTATAACCTCATCCACTGGAAACAATTCCATTGCTTGTTCATAGCAATCAAAGAGGTCCTGGATGCGTCCAAGAGAGTCCAGCTCATCAGCCCATTTAAACAGAGTGAATCTAAAGGACTCCTGTAAATATAAAAAAAAACATTTACAGATTTAGCAAAAGAGGTTCTGAAGCCTGAATAACTTTAGGTTTATCATTCCACCATACGTTGCTGCAGTAATCGGATGTGGAAGCATTGTGAAAAAAAAAAAAAAAACAAGCTTACATTTGCAAAGTCTCTTAAAGCTGGAGCAAGGTTTAGAGCCAAAAGGTAGTGAACAAAAGCAGTGCCATAGTCCTGACTGAACAGACACTGCTGAGCACTTTCCAACGATCTAGACACCAGCTCATTTCTCGCAGCATCTTCCCTCTGAGTTCGTCTATGACGCCTTGTCCTCTTCGGCCTTGTATTGGCATTAGGCATCTTTTCTGTGAATGACAGAGCTAATTATGTATCACTTGCTAAAGCTGAAAAACCTGAATAGACACAGAATGATCTAGGGGCTAAAAAAATAAATAGAAAAACAATTTCACCATTGTCAAATATAAATATACAAAATAATTTATTGTGAACGCGTTTGCAAGTATCTATATTCATGTAATATAATTTCATATCAAAAAATATAAAAATTACTAATTATTAAGCAATATTAATTACTAATATTTAATCTGACAAATCTGTTAATTCCAAAAATGAGTAGATTTAGTAGGCCTAACTTGTAGAAAATGTGACAAGAGAAAAGATTTTCATATATCGAGAAAAAAAAAAAAAAGAAAAAAAAAAGAAAAAAAAAAAACATCGTTGAATATTATAATTTCCCCCCACGGAAATAAGAAACCAGAATAAATGCATTTTGCAATTGAATATCCATATTTTAATGACTAATTTAACATTTTTTACAGCATTATTTTGTAACGTTTCCAAAATTTGGATTGAAAAAGGTTAAGGCTGATTTATGATTCTATTTAACTTACCTGTTTCAGGCTTGCTAGTTGATATCACGGGGATGTATATTTATCACTGTCCCTGCGACTCCAGCCTATCGCTATAATCAAATCCCAAACTTCGCTTTAAACATATTTTTATATTGCTTTATCTCTAGATTAAAGAGCTACTCTGCTACTGCACTGCAGGTCCGTTCAGTACAACCAGGCGGTCGGAAACAACATCCGCTATTTTCGAGTTCCACTTCCACACATAAGATTCACTGACTGACCAGCCCATTAGTATTATCATCATATTAATAGCTTTGTTTGTTTTTGAGAAACCAACAATCTGATACTTATGCTGAATGACTTATACACCTGGAACAGTTGTTAATTTCCACAACAACACTTCCCATTATTCCCCAAAATATCACAGTCTTCCAAAGAGAGCCAAGCGTGATGACGTGATGCCAGAAAAAGCCCGACAGTCCTGCACGCGCGGCGGGAGGAGACTCGCTCGCGCTCGACTGTCATTCGCGGACCAAAAACCTGACTGGACATTATTACCTTTATTTCAACAGATATTCGTGTAGCGTCTAACTATTTTATTTTATCTTGCGAGAGTTTAATCCTGGGACATACTTACAGAGTAACAAGTTTACTTGGAAAGAGTTTTATTACCAAAAGAAGTCCCGACACGTTTGGTCTTACTAAACTATACGAGGACGCGTTAGCAGATCTTTTTTAGTACAGCTTTCCGTTCATTTTTTAATTTTGTTTCTTCATTTGACCAGTTTTATTCATTCGCTGGTCGCTTTCTTACGGGATTTAAACGCTAGCTAGTCAGTAAACTAGCTGAATCCAGTAAAAATGGGTTTACACCCGTTGGAGTTCAGTGAGTGTTACCTGGACAGTCCTGCTTTCAGGGATAAAATCAAAGCTCATGAAGCAGAGCTGGACAAAACCGGCAGATTTATCAAAGAGCTATATAAAGATGGAAAGAATCTCATCAATGCCACAAAACGTAAGTGTCAAGTAATTTTATAATGTGTGCTTTAGATGAAATTGCTAGCCATTCAGTCAACATGTGAATCCTGTCTATGTGAAATGCATATATGTGACATAATCAACCCAATTATTATCCTTTTCTTTTCTTCTCTTTTCTTTTTTTTCTTTTTTTTTTTTCTTTTTTTTTAAGTTGTTGTGTCAAGGTCACAATGTCATTCCTATTTCCACTTATGCGCGATACTTTGCTGGAGTAGTTTTGCTGGTTTCGAGAGCAACATGGTTTATTTGGTGAAATGAGCTTGCGTGGCATAACGTTTGCTGACGTTATCCAGTTTTTTGGGGGGTTATGATTTACATGAACCATGTGTCCCAAAAGTCTGCTTTTTGATCTGTTTGCATTAGGACATTTTTGCAGCACTTATGTAGGCCTAAGTTAAAAGGCCACATTACTGAGTAAATTTTCAGTTCAGACATCTTCATTTGTGGCTTATCACCTCTATCATGTGACCCTCCCCTTCACCTCCACGTGTAAGGCCTATTGTAAACATTTTATGTCTCTTCCCATTTATGCATTCATTTTTGTAGAGTTTAAAAACAGGGCAGAACAAATTGTCTAAAAATAAAGCTTGCGTATTACGCCTTGGATGTTCAGACCTTTTTTGGACTTGTTTGAATTATTAGGATCTGCAGTGTCTGGGTGGACTTATCTTTACTATGAGTATTTGTTCTGATAGCAGTACATTTTTGTACAAATGAAAAAAAAAAAGATAGACCAAAAGTTTTTTTTTTTTTTTTTTAGGTGCTTGATGGTTTTATGCTGAAGCAATTTTTGTCTGAATGTTTAATATTCTGTGGTTTGTTCCTCTTTCTTTTTTCAGCCCTGTGCATGATGCACAGTTTTTGTCACAGCTTCCAGATAATGCTGCACTGTAAATATGACTAAATTAAGGGTTGCAAGGCAGTCTCATGATACATAAGCCCACACATCCACTGCCCACATAATAATTATGGATTGCTTAGCTTAGTTTTATTTGGCTTAAAACATAGGAAGCATAAAGCAATAACCAACAACCAATAATAACACATTTTAGATGAACCAACCATTTGGAGAGGTTGTTTTAGGTAACTCACGCGTTTCCATCAGGAGTAAGATGAGGAAAAACAAGCAAATGCTTTTTATCTGCTGTTTTGTTCCCATAATGTTTTGTAATTTTAAGTGCTGTCATTCAGCAGGTATCATATTCAATTGGTGTCTGTACTTAAAGGCACAATATGTAAGATTTTTGGATTAAAATATCCCAAAACCACTAGAGCAATGTTAGCCTGTATATTTTGTTTACGTGTGTACTTGCATTATCCCAGATGTTTCCAACAATGTTTAAATCCAGAGAAAGCAGCTATTTTAACCAGTGTAATGGCCCACGTTACCGTGTTACCCTCAATTTCCGTTTTACTTCAGCAGAAACCATGGAAACACCAAAGATGCTAATATATTATGTGTTTTATTAGACAGGTGAGCAACTGTTCGGATACCTTTATCGATAGAAAGCTAATCTTTATATTGCTCAACACGGTTATTCTTATTGTTTGAATCTTTTGTTTTCTTTATTTACTGTGAGTAACATGTTTGTTCCTTAAAAGTAAATCAGACACTACTTTGTCAAGTGGCTAACATAGGCTACGTTCACACTGCAGGGCTTAGTGCTCAATTTCGATTTTTTGAGAAAATTAAATTTTTTTTTTGCAAGGCCGTTCATATTTTCAATTAAATGCGACCTTTTGTGATCTCCTGTGTGAACGTGAAATGACCCAAAAGTGACCCGCATGCGCAGAAAAGTACGCAACGGTCAACGACGTCTCTCGTTGTTTGCGGAAGTAGACGGCCACTTCGTTTGTTCCAGGCTTTAACCTCCTTGTATTTGGCTCAGAGGCTTTTTATTTTTCGCTGGCATTGGAGCCCGGATCGTCTGTAACCACGCTCGGCCATTTCGCTGGAAATGTTTTCGTAAACCGCCCGGTTCCGATAAGAGCCCTCGAGTTTGGCCTGAATAGAGCTGTCACCTCAAATATTAATTAAATCTGTGACCTCGCTTCCCTTCCATTGACTGGTCTCAGCAGCATCGTCCGCCATGGTTGTTGTTTATCTTCTCGTTCCCGCCTACTTCAGCGCACAATTATGACATTTGTAGCGTATCAATGACGTACGGGTCGGATACATGTGGTCTGGCCATTCAGACGGAGGTCGCATTTCAAAAGATCGGATACGTATCGGATTCAGGACCACATACCCAAGTGGCCTGGGTCACATTTGAAAGATCAGATCTGTGTCGTTCAGACTGTCATGAAAAGATCAGATACAGGTCGCATAGGGGAAAAAAAATCGGAATTGGGTCGTTTCAGCCTGCAGTGTGAACGTAGCCATAGATTAAGAGCTTTATTTGAGGAAGAGCTTTATTTGTAGTAACAGTAGTACAGCATTTTCTCCATCATACAATGTTTTAAAATGAATTCCATGCCACCGAGTGAACACACTGTTACACACTGAGTAACGTTAGCATGACTTTTAACCAAGCGGCAACCTCCCCCAGTTTTTCGTGAAGCCAATACGGAAGTAACGTAAACTGCGATTCATCGACTGGCCGCTAGGGACAGGCTGCAAAAGGGAGCAGAATCTCATTGACCATCATGTTAAAACAGCCAAGTTTACAGCAGAAAAAAACATGTTTACACTCTGGTTAAAATTGTGTTTTGGTCTATACTGCTAATTTTGCCTTTCATGACAACTCTGAGGGGGGTGAATTTTTTATAACTCATCCGTTTAAATTATATAGAGTGCCTCAGGGATGACGCGTTTTTGTAGGCAAAACCCGGAAGCGAGTTAGCATTTTAGGACTTCCGGTTCCAACGCCGTAAAGTCTATGGGTTTTTTGAATGGGTTTTTGCTAAATCGCCTGAAATAAGGTCTGTGGTTAACAAAGCCTCTAAATACTTTCACGTTTTAATCTATGACATAAAACACACCAGTTATAACCCACTTGTGATTTTTTTTTTTTAACTTTTACTGCGTCTTCAAATCGGCAGTTGCTAACAAATTGCTAAAAGGGACTACTTCCTTTGGCAGGGACTTTAGACGTCATCATTAAAAACGGGACATTTGGACTGCATTTCTCATGAAAAAGTTGATAAGTACTCATACACGACGCAGATCATAATCAGTGAACATGTTTTTAAATAGAGTTGTTTTCTAAATAAAGTTTGAGGACGCTTGGTGGTGACGACGTTGATCCGCGACCATGGTGCTGTAGTCCGTTTATAGCCTCCTGTTAGCCTTTTATATCTGACGACTTTATTTAGGCTTCAAAATCTATAAATGTTATGTTAACTTGTAAAGATTATCTTGATAGACAAAACGTGTAAGTGTCATAACCCTTTGTTAAACACAGAGCTTATTTTCTGCGATTTTCCAAAAGTCTATGGGAAAAATTAATAGGCTTTCAGTCGAGGGAACCCGTGCGCCGCTAACGTCCGGGTTGGCCTACAAAAACGCGTCATCCCTGGGGCACTCTATTAAGCCTTAAAGTTCTGCATAATTAAGGGTGTGGTCACTTGAGTGACAGGTGGCACTGCTGTCTGTGAGCCGTCATGTTACCTCAGCTAATTCCAGCCGCTGAATTTGGCATCTCAGCCGTATTTGTGCCTTTTTTCTGAATTATTTTATACAATATATGGCTTGCTGCATACTTGAGACAGATGTCAGTCTGTGTACATGTACATTGTTGGATCATTGTGGCATTGGCTAAAAGTTTTGTTCCTGAGATTTACTACAATGACAATACCAGGAGGATACACAACTCCGACAGCACTGCTTGGGTAAACTAAAACTGCTGCACTATTTTG
This sequence comes from Chanodichthys erythropterus, assembly GCF_024489055.1. Lineage (NCBI taxonomy): Eukaryota > Metazoa > Chordata > Actinopteri > Cypriniformes > Xenocyprididae > Chanodichthys > Chanodichthys erythropterus. The sequence goes on from NC_090232.1 coordinate 30,987,599, forward strand.
AAAAATTATACTTTGGACACGTGCTCATTAGTTTGAGAGAACTTTTGAGAGTTATACATATATCTGGATGCACTCGATGCTCAGATTGCATCCTTTCTTGAAGAACGATGATGGAGAGCAAATCATTCCTTAGATATGTAATGCAAACGATGTATAATATATAAAGATATGAAATCTTTAACGGATTTAACGCTTTCATGAACAAAAAGGTTTTTTTTTTTTTTTTTTTTTTTTTTGAAAAGGACATTTTACCCAAGTGCAACGGATTGGATTCATCTCGCTATCTCTTTTTCATTAAAGGTATGAAGTCCCAGTTGATTTTTTGTGTTATTTGCACACCCCACACAAATTAATTAGCTTACTGGTGTTAGAGCATCTAACGTTATAACGTTATCTTAAAAATCACCGTAGATTGACAGTAAAACTTTAGTACTTTCTAATGGTATTGTTATCTTTATTAATATTTTAGATAGTATCTAAGATAGATATGCTAGGCGGGCGTGGTTTCAGCAACAAGTCGCGTGGGCTCCAACTACATCCCGCCTCTTTGCCCATTTTCAGTTATCCGTGAGTGACGTGCGGTCACGTGCAGCTAAGATGGCCGCGGCCTCATTTACACGTCAAAACTGCTGTTCAGAACTCTATGGGTGACGTCACGGACACTACGTCCATATTTTTTTACAGTCTATGCTTTTAACACACTGTATTATTAGTATGATTGTTTTTACCAAGTAAAACAGTTACCCCACAACTTTAATTTGTCAAATAAAGTGGCCTGTAATTCAGCTGTTTCATTAGAATGAAATGAAATAATGTGAATTTAAATGATCAAACATAACTGTAACAAAGTTCAAGCTCAGGGAAGGAGGCCAACGTTAAACATAACTTGAATAGTAAAATATGCATAAACAACAATACGAAAGGAGCAGCAGGAGCCAAAGAATACTTTTGTAAAGTTGAAAATAATGTTTATAAACCTTTGAGAAATGCATTATAATAACTCTTGAGTGGTGGGAGTATGCAAAGATGCAAATGATGTTGTTGATAGGGCCACGATTTAGGATGGGCAATTTATATGGACTGCAAAGCTCCTGGACTTGACAGAAATCATACCCCAGCCCACACAAAAAGTGTGAAAACGCCTTTAGTTAACATCTTATCTTTGGTTGTACACTCAAATAAATCGAGCAAACTGCAGCTAGCTTACAAATTAGATGTGCTTCCATTTAGATGATCTGAATTAACATTGTGTTATTAGCAATGTAATTGAATATTCATCATTGTAACAGGCAGCTTCTATGGCCATAATTCCGAATTATTGTGTATTACGGAATTAAGCATTTCAATGTCTGTGTTGGTCAGCTTACTGTCTATAGTAGCAAATGACATTTAACTGTTTTTTGCGTGACAACAATTTTGGCATAACTGAATATTATATAACCGAGTATAATACAAACAGTTGGTCACCATGTTTAACTTGGCATGTATGCATGCTTTGATTCACTTTTCACTGGCATTTGACTTTCTGAAGCAGGATTTATCCAGAGTATTTCTTAATGTTGTTGTGATTGGCTTTGCCCCGGTTCTCACTGCTCAATTGACTTCAACATAATGGTCTCCTATACAAATACCCATGCAGTGACCTAAGAACATTTTACTGCAAAAAATGGCCAATTAATTCATGGTCATGAACAGAGAGAATCCCTGCAGAGAACAAATTGGGACTCTGATAGGCAGTAAAACATAAAACTTAAAAAAGCAAATGCCCTACATTATTGTATTGTGTACTATAAGGCATGTTAAAAGTTGATAAGGTCAGATGCCTCAAAATCATTGTAATATTTCATAAAGACGCTGTACAAAAAGCTTGTTTTATATTTTTCAGAAAAAGTTTCTCAACAGACAGGAATCCTAGTATCATTCTTTAAAGTGACATTCAAGTGTCATCTTAAACAGAATTGGTCGTGTCCCTGAGGCAAATAACCATGAAAGGGTCGAGTTCTTTCACTTGTGCTTGTTTTTTTTTGTGGTTGTGAAATCAAAATGTATTAAATGTAAAATGATAGTGTTCACTGTATAAATTTAATATAGATTAGTTTTTGTTAAAGCTGTGTTATATTGTTTGATTTACATAACAGACAACAGTAGGTATTTATAGGTTGCTGTCACTTTAAGAGTAAGACCCCATACACGCACACATCCGATAGATACACAAATACGAATTCTCACCTCGTTCAATTAAGACATAACCGAATGTGTTTACGAGAATACTTGCTGAGAGGGGTATTTTGACGGACATAATATGTGTATGTGTCCATCCAAGTGCATTGAGGATGCAAAAGAGAAATCAATTTGGAGTTCTTGAGCTATCTGAAATGCGTGTGTGATAATAGCGATAACTGTGGCGATAACAGCGTGGCGTGCGATACCGAATTTGACCCTCTTTTTTGCCTCTTCTAGTGCTGGAATGGTTTTATATTTATTTAATGTGTAAACTAGCAAGATAAAACATGGGCAAATGATAACCTTTCACTCTATTGCGGTTAAACTTGCAATTAAACCGAGAATCACATGCAAGCCGGACCATGGGGCTTGGCCCGTACGGATCAACAACACTAATGTTTGATGACGACATTGGTAGTGACCGTTTAGTATGACTGATTTGCAGGAATCAGAGCTTGTATTTAAAAAAGATAGTTTAAAAAAGACCCCCCCCCCCATCTGTCTAAAAAAGAAAAACCGACCCGAGGGAGTTAACTTTGAAACTAGTGTTGTCAAAAGTAGTCGGTACTGAAATTTAAAAAATGTGATGCTTTGAGCGCTGTTGAGTGGTTTCGTAAACATCTCTGATTGGCCGTTGTTTTAATGGCTCATCGGATATGTCTGTGATAGGCTTCAATGATCAACGCTGTAAAAACGTTGTAAATAGTCATCAATTAATCTCTTCACTAAGCGCTTACACAGATACACATGGGAGCGTTTGAAAGCAGGCGTCTATCGCTGACCGGTCCACTGTTAGACGCCTGCTTTCAATCGCTCGCGCTCCCACTTTCAAAACGCTTTCAAATTCAAACACTTCCGTGTGCTTTCAAATGCTCCCATGTGTTGATCATTGTAGCCAATCACAGGCATATCCGATAAGCGCATCAACACAATGGCCAATCAGAGATGTTTATGCTCAACAGCACTCAAAGCATCACATTTTTAAAATTTCAGTACCAATAGGTACCGAAGTCGGTACTTTTGACAACACTATACTTGATTTTAATAATACTCTATTTCCAAGTTACCCGTGTCGAATAACAGCCTAAATACCGGAAGTGTGAGAACAAATCGCATGGTTCTCATGCATCAAGCAAGCACAGTTGAACTTCCATTTGCCATATCTGATGTGCTCTATGTATGTGTATTGATATGAAGCTAAAGTTCTAAATTAAATTTGTTTATCATATAAAGCACGCCACTTCATAAGACAAGAATCCACAAATTCATCTACATAGTCTGAAACTAGGAAAGTTTTACTATAACTCTAGCCTTGATGCCTAATCTTTCCACCTTTTGAAAGTCTGGGAGGATGCATTTGGCCATGGAATCCTTGATTCAGAGAGATGTGTGACAACCAGGCTGTCAGCTGCTGTGGAACAGCAATCCCTCAGTGGATGAGATGGACTCAGAGGATGCGCTCCTGTTTTTGTCCATTTCCTCTGCAGAGCAGCCAGTCTTTGTCACACAACCTCTTGACCTGTCCTCGTATCCTCCCCTCTCCCCAGGGAAGATGTGATCCTTGTTCGTCACTGTTCATAGGAAACAAATAGAATGCACATCAGCTTCTGCAGGATTTGTTTTTACTCTGCTAAAACATTAAAGTTATTTTCACGTTTCAGGATACTGGAAGCAGAAAACTGTACACTCATGTCTTCAAAGCAAAACAAATAGACTGTTTAGTCCTCCACTCTTTGTGTCATGTTTTACATTTTATAAGTGTCTGTGAGATGTTCTCAACTCATGCCAATGATTCAATTTGCCAAAAATCAAAGTTATCTAAATGCATTGTCTGCCAAACATCGTCATAATGATTAAAACAGAATTAGAGTGGAGATGAGATCATGAAAGAGGAAAGTTTACTTTTTTAGGAAAAGAAATGAGTGAAATGAGTTTCATGTGTTGTGCAGATGTTGTGCCATACTCCAGAGAACATCAAGTTTTATTGTCGGTGTTTTTAAACAAAAGATCATCCCCATAGGCTTTAGTCAAAGTAGACACTATTTCATTGTACCAAATAAAAACGAGGGTGGGAGGGACGTACTGTATAGTCCATTCAGTGGGTTGTTCTGTATCAAGGTATCAAGGACTTCTGTCACATCTAAACACAATTTAATTCATTTATATGTTTTTGTCCGATGGAAATAAGGCAGCACGATATATCTGAATTATCAAAATTAGGGCATAAAAATCATAATCACAATCATTTTTTGGTCAATATTGAAATCACGATTATTTAACACAATTATTGATGGTCATTATGATCAAAGTCTTGATTCACAATATAAGTTTTTTTTTTTTTTTTTTTTTTTTTTTTTTTTTAAATATCAGTGAAATTATCCATATCAAATGTAAAATAAGTGCACATTAGTGCTTACTGTACACATTAAATATAGATTAATCCTTATTAAACCTACTTAAGTTATTCAGTCAAGATAAGTCAGTGAATCCAGTATAGCCTACTGTTACACACGTTTTCTTTTTTTTTATCTGTGCATTTACATAAGACATAACCCACTGTGTTTATGTGAATACTCTCCAAAAAAAGGAATTTAACTTTTTTTTTTTTTTTTTTTTTTTGTACGCATTTAGGCATGTATCCAAAGCCCATCAACCCGACTTTAGCACGCGAAAAAAAAAGCTACCTGGGGAACAGGGTCTCTTTTCCGGCTTAATGTGCTTTTAATGACACCGTTTAATAAAAAACGTCCCGCAGATTAGGAATGGTAGACTGCAGTTTACAACACTCACTAATTTGGCTGATTTGGATGTTAAAGCGATAGTGCACCCAAAAATGAAAAGTATCCCATGATTTAATCACTCTCAAGTCATCCTAGGTGTATATGACTAGGTATCTTCTTTCAGACGAACACAATCAGAGTTTTATTAAAATATTTCCTGGCTCTTCCATGCTTGATAATGTTGGTGAAGATAGGGTTAGATTTTGAAGCCCAAAAAAGTGCATCCATCCATTATAAATGTAATTCATACGCA